>NC_051180.1:130831409-130919338 GCF_013339695.2 Rhipicephalus sanguineus | reverse complement strand
TTCCGTCTAAGTAATTAATAGACCAAGCAACCCGGGTCCCACGTCGCTGCTGCACAATGGCGGACGTGTCGAGAACACCAAGGAATGCTGTTTCCCCCCTCATCGGGTAGAACAGCCGACTCAATCGGTGACCGGGACAGACAGTCCGCGTCCTATGTCGCTTCCCCGACTTGTGCACGACCGTCATATCGAACTCCTGGAGCCGCAGACTCCAACGCGCTAATCGCCCGGTAGGATCTTTAAGGTTTGTCAACCAGCACGAGAATGATGGTCGCTAATCTTTGAAGGGGCGGCCATACAATACGGCGAAATTTCGTAACCGCCCATACCACGGCGAGGCATTCCTTTCTCAGTCGTGGAGTAATTAGCCTCTGTGCGTGTTAGCGTTCTCTTGCGTAGGCGATTACTCTTTCAGCGTCCTCCTGCCCATTGCACCAGGACAGCTCCCAGTCCTACATTGCTGGCATCAGTGGGAAGATCGTAGGGGCTCCCTCGTCAAAGTGTGCAAGCACCGGAGGCGTTGTAGACGCTGGCGCAGATCATTAAAAGCAGCTTCCTGCTCCTCTTTCCATCAAAGCAACGTCTTCTCTGTGAGACGAGTTAATGGTGACGCAATGCGTGCGAAGTCCGCGATGAGCCGCCGATAATAGGCACAGAGGCCCAGAAAGCGCCTGACAGCCTTCTTATCGGACGGCACAGGGAACTGTGCTACGGCTGTAATTTTTTCAGTATCTGGACGAATGCTTCGTGACTGACGACATGACCAAGGAATTGCAGTTCTTCAAAGCAAAAGTGGCACTCTCTGGTTTCAATGTTAGACCAGCGGACCGTATGGCTCGTAAAACCACTGCAAGCCTTTCAAGGTGCTCGTAAATGTTGCGGAAACACTACGACATCGTCAGAGATATACTCAGCAGTTTTTCCATTTCAACCCAGAAAGCACGGTATCCATGAGCCTTTGAAAGGTAGCAGGCGCCGAGCACAAACCGAAGGCAAGACTTAAATTCATATAAGCCATCTGGCGTCACAAAAGCGGTCTTCTCGCGGCTCTCGGGTCTACCTCGATTTGCCAATATCGCTCCTCAGGTCCATTGAAGAAAAGTAACGAGCATGTCGAAGTCTGTCGAGAGAGTCATCTATAATGGGAAGCGGATACACATCTTCTTGGTCATCTGATTTAGCTTCCTGTAGTCCACGCAAAAGCGGAGGCTGGCCGTCCTTTTTCTTGACTAGGACCACAGGCGATGCCCAGGGGCTCTTTGATGGCTGAATGACGTCATCTTCAAGCATTTTGTCTACTTGTTGTTGTATCGCTTCGCGTTCTTTTGGAGCCACGCGATAAGGGTTCTGGTGAATAGGCCTCGCAGTGTCTCGGTGATTATCCGATGCTTGGTAAGAGGCGTGCGACCAACTCTTGATGTGGACGAAAAGCAGTCTTGGAATTCCGCTAGTAGCTCAAGAGTCTCCGTAGCTCGTCATGTGACAAAGTAGTGCTAATGTCAAGAACGGTGCTGGATCAAGTTTTGGCGCTTCGTCGAGTACCGACAAACAGCCTTGGGCTTCCACGACATCGTCAAAGTAGGCGACGGCCGTGCCTTTTGGGAGGTGTCGGCGCTCAGCACTGAATTGGTCAGCAGCAAGTCCGTGCGGCCAGCAGTGACACGACTATACCTCGTGCGACGGAAACGCCGTGGTAAAGAGGAGCGAGCTTATTGGTCTGCAACTCCTTCGCCGTCAAACGGGGCATCATCTGCCACGGAAACAAGCGTGCATGACCTAGGAGGGGGACCACATCGTCATCAGTAAGACGCAGAGGGTTTATGTGTCGCCTCCGACAATCAGCTAGGCCAGGACTGTTGCAGAACGTAATCAAACTGTCCGGGATGTTGATGACGCATCATATTCTCGTAAAAAATCCATGCCAATGATTAGATCTCTGCAGCATGCCGCGAGAACGACGAACGACGCGACGAAAGGAGAACCTCCTATGTCAATTCTCGCTGTGCATCTTCCGGTAGCATTAGTAACTGGACGCCTGCCGTTCTGATATGAGGGCCTGTCCACGGCGTTTTCACTTTCTTGAGGCGGACGGCGAGGTCGTGGCTTATACAGAAAAGTCGGCACCAGTGTCACTAACGCTGTCACTTTCTGCCCGTCAAGGAGAAACGGTAAGGTCGGTGTCGCAATTTCGTCGATCTCATTCTTGTCGGCTTTACGGCGTCGTGCACTGGGAAGAATGGGGGCTTTTTATTGTCGTCGTGATGGCCTGCAACCTTACCCCCGGAGGTCGCCGCGCTCAGTTTCCCCGGGGCGCGGGCTGGGTGACCTCCTTCCATTAAGGTCCGCGAAGATGCGTCCGTGCGAAGAAGGCGAATGCGCGGGAGAGGGAGAGCGTGATCGACGTCCCAAACCCCGCCTGGTGAGTAGGCATTGCTTCCGCGTCCGTGGTACGGCAGTCGTCAACTGAGAACAAGGGGGCCCTTGAAAAGAAGCGTCGTCGAGGCGTGGTAGGTATTCGTCGGTGGCGCGTCGGCCGTCAAACCATGGTCGAAGAGGTCGAAACGAATCACCGCGATGCCAGCAATGGCGGGAAATATGGCCTGCACCTCCGCAGGTTAAAACAAAGTGGTGGCCGGTCTACTGTGCGCCATGCGTCTGTTTTTCGGATCTGTGGACGTCTGAACAACTCATCTTGCGGCGCTGCCCATGGCGCGGTTGCGGATGGCTGGCGGTACGGCAAGACTGGTGGTCGCCTCAACGCCTCCTCTTGCGGCGGCGACCAAGGTGCTACTGGCGGCTGGCGGTACGTCGGCGGCGAATGGCCTTAGCGAGTGGTGGACGTCGAACAGCGGCGGCGTAGCTCATGGGACGCTGCTCGGCATCAGGGTCAGCTGTCGAGAACGCTTGCCGGATTTCGTCGCGCACGACTTCGACGACGGATGCCATGGGTGTTTCAACGACCGGTGTTCGCAACTTCTGAAGTTCCTCGCGGACAATCTCCCTAATCAGGTCTCGCAAGGCGCTCTGATTCTCAAACGTCATGCTGGCGGCACTGATTGGGGCGCTGCTGGACATTCGATCATACTGCCTGCATCGTTGATGAAGTGCCCGCTCGATAGCCGTAGCTTCCATGATGAAGTCAGCCACGGTACTTGGAGGGTTGCGCAGGAGCCCGGCGAAAAGCTGCTCCTTTGCACCTCGCATGAGGTAGCTCAATTTCTTTTCATCCGTCATGTTCGGGTTAGCTCTGCGAAAGAGACGAGTCATATCCTCGGCGAACATCGCGACGGTCTCATTGGGTTTTTGAACCCGTAGCTCCAATAGCTGCTGAGCACGGTCCCGTCGGTCGACGTTGGCGAAGGTATCAACAAACTGCTGTCGGAAGTCGCTCCATGTAGACAGACTGGCTTCTCTATTCTCATACCAAGTACGAGCACTGTCGTCAAGGTAAAAATAGGCGCGGGAGAGCTTTTGCTGATCAGACCACTGATTGATCTTCGCAACACGTTCATAGTGTTCAAGCCAGTCATCAACGTCTTCATGGGCACCGCCACTAAAGCGATCAGGCACCAATGGTGGAAAGAGCGTCACCTGGGATGGATTCGGAAGAGAGCTGCCTTGGGGCACCTGTTGCGGGCTGGCGTTGGCCATTGGTAGAGGTATGCGGCGCCTGAGAGAAGGTTCCGGCGAGGGGGTGCTCCGCAGAGAGGCCTCGCAACCTCCGACTGAAGCGATGCACGGGAGTTGTAATAGGTGACAATGCGTCCGGGCTGGTTGAACGGCTCCCAGTAGGGGTTTGCAGCATCAGGCAGGGTTGCGGTCCAGCACCTCCACCAGTGTCGCGATGCAACGCGAAAAAAGACAAGAAGACCTTTCGGCAGCGAAACAGCGTGTTGAAAATCAGCTGAACAGGCGGAACGTCTTCTTCGTCTTCAACTAATCACAGCCCCACTAGATGGTGTCCGTTAAAGCCCCACATCGTCGTCGTCGTCCACATGTAGTATACACGCGTCAATATATATATATATATATATATATCTATTACTTTCATTCCTTACTCGAGTAAATTCCTTTCATTCTTACTCGAGTAAATCGATAAATAAATACATAAGTAAAGCGAATGGCAAACTTGGAATATAGCTGAGCTAGTTGGTAGGTCATGACGTGGAAGACATGACGTGGAAACACGGGCATAAGATAAAAGTCGAAGGAGTTTTACAGCTATCTCTCACGTAGAGCACTACTCGCACTTGATTGATAGGGATGGCCTCTTACGCGGGAATGCGCAGATAAATATTTGTGTCGACCTTCGGTTCCGCCGCTGTGTGATTTTTCAGTTGTTAGCGGCGTTTCTGGTGCCTTGACTACTCTCCCGTGTCCGTGTTTGCACGCCCTGTTTTTATAAAGGGCCCCTAACAGACTCTGAAAATACAACAAAAAACAACAACGAGCGCGTTTTTCTCTCTTTGCGTTTGTTGTCTTTTGGTGCACTTCGTGATGCCAGAACAGTGATTCACGTGACATCATCAGGGTACATACTCTCGACTGGTCCATATACGAGAAATAACCGTTGTGAATTGTCTCCCATACTGCTCTGCTATGCAGCCGTCCACGCGCTTTTCCTTCTCTCGCGTGTCTATCGTGCGGGATTAACTGATTTCGCTCCATTTTGTGCGTTTGCGACCGCGCATGCAGAGATTACAGACTGTAGTCGACAAGCGCGAAATCATGATAGGTTCAACGCTTAGTGCTGACATTGTACGCGTGCTTTATGAAGAAATAAGTGGCGAGGAGATGTCCCCTGTAAGATGGGTATTGAAGGCGAGAACGAAACCAACGGAAAAGGCGCCGGATTATATGATTCGTTCAACGGACGCACTCTTTACAGCGGAGGCGATGCAGCTTTCCAGGAAAAAGGCAAGCCCGCTTCGACGGTTTTAAATGCGAAGCATTTCTTAGCGAACTTCTGCGACTTTGAGCGCATCTATCTATCTATCTATCTATCTATCTATCTATCTATCTATCTATCTATCTATCTATCTATCTATCTATCTATCTATCTATCTATCTATCTATCTATCTATCTATCTAGCCGCCTACGACTTTGTGCTCTCCTGGACGTTTCGTTAATAGGATGTACACCAAAATTGGTGTGGCGTAGCATGACTGTATGACAAACGTAAATGGCTAGTCATGAGATGAAAATCATGACATCCATGTCATGAACGACATGATTTACGTGCCCCAGTCTTGGTGCTCATGCGGCCGTTTCCTTAATTTGATATTTACCAAGATTGGTATGGCGTGACAAGAGTGCATGACGAACATAAGTGACAGGTCTTAACGTGCAAATCATGACACGCATGTCATGTACAGCATGATTTACATGCCACGCTCATGGTGCGCTGGCGGCCGTTTCACTAGCTCGATATACACCAAAATTGGTATTGCGCGACGTGACTATGTGACGAACATAAATAACACGAGTTTATATGCAAATCTTGACGCGCATGTCATTTACAGCATGATTTACATGCCACGCTCATGGAGCGCTGGCGGCCGTTTCGTTAGCTTCATATACACCAAAATTAGTATTGCGCGACGTCACTGTGTGACGAACATAGATAAGAGGTCTTAACATTCAAATCATGACATGCATGTCATGTAGCGTATAATTTAGACGCCACGCTCATGGTGCGCTTGCGGCCATTTTGTTAACTGGATGTATACCAAAATTGGTATGGCATGACAGGAGTGCGTGACAAACATCAAAAGCAGGTCACGCATCGTGTATATATATATATACGTTTCATTAGCATGGCATATGCCAGATTGTGCATGCATGTATGCATGATAAACTTGCGATATATAGCGAACTAGCTGTCGCGACGTGAATGACTTCCTTAGCCTCAATGACAAACAAGACGATGTATGCAGCTCTTTGCTGGCTGCTTCGCATTACATCGATTCCCACATTGTGTGAGATCTGCCGGTTTTTTTTTGTATATTTTTTATTGTTAGCATTTGTATGGACACTCAGGACAGGTTTTCACCGTCGCCGTCATGTTCCGTATAAAGTCTAAATCGATAACATCGCTCCGCGCATTGTATGTTCTAGCCGCGAGTAAAAGCTCGGGAGCGTTGGCAAGGAACATGGCTAAAGCAGAGATGAAACAAGCTGGCCATCTCGGTCACACGGAATAATATCAGCCCGCGTGCGAGGCCTGCCGACGATTGCTCCTGAAGCAGAAGGAAACGCTCCGCCCGTCATTTGCTGGGCGAAGGAGCAAGATGTCTGGGGAAAAGAACTCTGTAACTCGAGCACCAACTGTGAACTTTGACTCTAAGGGCGCTGTCGAGAGCGCTGGCACGCGCGCTATTTTGACAGACATCCCCCAACGAACGGCTCGTATACCTTCTACGCGCTGTGAGCGCTGTGATCTCACTGCTTCGCGCTCTGACCACTGATACAACAAACTAACCGAAAACCGCTTCTCTCCCGGGAGCGGCCGTATTCCCATACACCAGCGTTTTGTAGAGTCAAGTGAGATCGGAGCAAAAAAATTTGGCTGCTAGCCCTCGTTCATGTAACATTACGGCGTGTACTTATCGCATTCACTGCTTCCCCCCCCCAACCTCCCCCCGCGCCGCGCCGCCGCCGGTCCGATGAACCCCGCGCCGTTCACGCGCCGCCGCCGGGGGTAGAAACACTGGCGCGCCGCCGCCGGTGATTTTCGGTCCGGCGCACATGTCTATTCTAGAGAAGGCGTTGATAAAGCAAACAGCATACATTAGATAAGGTGCTGCCATCTGTGAGGCATTGTGAGAAATGTGTCTCGACTTTAACACAGGGAAGTGCTTTAGATCGAAAACCTGTACCATTACTATAGATACATAGCGCGCGCGCGTGTGTGTGTCTACACACATTAATAAAAATACACTTAGTGGTTGAAGCGCGCACTAGGGGCCGGATTTCACTATCGCGTTCAACTCTTAAAGGCGAAGCTTAAGGGTCCCCCAATTTTTTATATGAATGGTCGTATGAGTGAGGCCGAGGCTTGGGCTGAGGTCGCCACCTCGCGGTGTCTTTAGGCGTTGGTAAAATTCAAGAATGAGACGGATGTGTAGCAACGACGAATTGCAGGAGGTACTCGCGGAAGCCACGGTCATAATATATTACGTCTAGGAGTACAGTAAACCGGGCTAGTTTGTATTAATTCTTTATATAACAGCGCGAAAAGGACAGGAAAACTTTCGAAGGCTCACATACGACGGGACACAGCGCTGATCTGTGTCCTGCCGCCTTCGAAAGTTTTCCTGTCCTTTTCCCGCCGTTACATAATGAATATATTACGCGATTTTACCGCTCCCAGACGGCTACACCACCCCGCCGACCGTCGAGATGGAGGTGCGCCACCACGCGCCAACTTCGGTGCGTCCACGTCAAAAAACGCTGTAGCTTGCAAACACCAATAGACGTTGTGCAAGCGCTTATATGTCAATGTGCAATAAACAATAAGTTTCAGCGAAGACACGTTTCACTTTCGTGCTGTGCCGATTCCTATGGCGGAGGGATCAACCATGTATTTGCGCACTTGGTTTATCGCTTTTAGCGCATGTAATATTCAGCGTTGTGTATATTACCAACGACGCCGAATATCTACCCTTTCATAGAAAATAGCTTAAAGAAAGTAAAGATGCATGAGGGAGCTCCATCAGTTGTTCATTAAATTCATGTTAGTTGCAACAATTTTTCAAGATTAAGTCGAAATTCGCAGAGTGTAGGCAGATCCATCTAAGCGGTTATTAAGAATACTGTGTATGAGTAGCGACATATACTCCTTCGACTCCATTGACGCCCCTTCCAATCTTTTAGTCTTTTACACAGCAATTTTGCTTCTGCTGTCAGTCTTGTTTTTGGGACAGCTCACTGATCTGCCGTGGTGGAGTACATATAATACTCTACTACTGTTGGGCATGCAAATTCTACAAATATTTAATTTTGTTGATGTGCACAGTCCTCCCTGTCCACTTGAGACCTTGTCCTGCAGATGGCTTTTATCTCACTCTTACGAAATTCAACGAAGCCGCGGGTACAACGCATTCATGCAGGTCACATATGTTGATAATTTGCAAGCATGGAAAAAATTTTCATTATATCCGCATGGAATCAGGTACCGAGCAATAGACAATGAAGACGGATTGTCATTTGACCTAAGCATGACGATTGGCTTGCACTGTATACGACTCTCACGAATGGCTTGATTGTAATGTGACCCAGATCGGAGACCAGCAAGATTGTATTTTCAGCAAAGGTTGGCCCATTTCATGAAGGTAGAAAAAAAAACAATGCTCTCCTTCACGGATGGCTAGCGTAGAACCCCTGGTTAAAAACAAGGAATTTTAAATGGCAATGTTATTCACGCAGTCATTGACGGCAGATGTGCGTGTTAGCAATTTTTTAGATGCGGAGCATCTTTTAGCGGAGCTCAAACCGGTGGTGGTGTGCGGCGTCACCACCCTTACTGCGCATGCGCAAGCCCTCTCTACATACCTCCTCTCCACACACCACCTCCCATTCCCCCCTCTACCCCTCTCCACTCTCACTACCACTCTGAAACGCGGGCTCTATATGCCGAAACGCTGATTCGCATTGCCTCTCTCGCATCGCCCATCTCCTGCGCAACGCCGCGATGAGCGCCAGCGCATGCGTGTCCCCCTCTCTCTCCACTCCTACGCTCCCCCCCTCGCGCGCCTGACGGCCACGTTCCCCGCTCTCCCTGTGAGAATTAACGGCCAGGCTAGAGGGAAGACACGACGCGCGTAGCGTTCCTTTTCGCGTTCCACGACGCGAGGTCGGTAGCATGCCCAACGAAAGACAACGGAACGCGATCGTGCAAGTGTTCCAGCTTCGCATCGCCTCATGGTCCCGTTTACCGGGAGATGGTGTAATTTGTTGTCCCTATTTGGGAGACGCACAGCCGGTAATAAACAAAAAACATGGCTGATCCCTCTGTCATAGGAATCGGTATAACACGAAAGTAAAACGTGTCTTCACAGACGTAGTTGAGCGTTTTTAGGGGCGAAGCTCCTTAAGGCGGCACCCGTTCGTCCCTCGTAGTCGTAGTCGTAGTAGTCGTAGTGCGTAACCAGTCTTACGCTTTGACCTCCAAGGTGGTGCGGGTGGGAGATTTTTCCTGTGCGTTGTTGAACAATAAAAAATTCGCAGCGTTAGCTAAAAGCCGACTTCTTCTGTCTCTCATTCCCATTAGCAGCCATTCTTTACCTCCAAGGTAGTGCCTGGTGAGATTTCTCCTGTGCGTGATTAAACAATAAAAATTTTGTTCAAAACGCCGTTGATTGATGAAATAAACCAACGAAAGACGCCAGATGTTTTGTAAAAGCAAAACGAAAGAACGCCAGATGTTTCTAAAGCAAAACGAAAAGACGCCAGCTGCTTAACGAAAGACGCCAGATGTTTTCTAAAGCAATGGTTTTCTAAACAATGAAAAATCACAGCGTACATGTAAAATTAAAGTGAGCTGCAAGTCGTCATAACTCATCGAACCTTTAGTATAAACGCGCCCGATCTCACGTCGGTGATGATGTACTGGGCAGAATTCACGGAAGATTCACGGTTTACCGATGAGCCTCCGCAGCTTCGCCCACTCATCATCATTCACTCCGTGGATATGCTGTGATTTTTGTACATTCTTTCGCCCCAAGGGCGAAGAAGTGAATGCTACAGCAACAAGTTGTAATGTCACGCGAAGAACGGCAAGCAGCTCGAAACTTGCAACGCACTGCTCAAGCAGAAAGGGCGCACGGAACGAACATACACAGGATGAGCGCGAACAAACTGTCACAGCTCGAGAGTTAAAGCGCGCTGATCAAATACAAAGGAGAACGCCCGAAACGATCGCACAAGTATACAAAGGATTAGCGCGAACTGTGACAGTTGTACCTTATTTGTTTGTGAGCAGCGCGCTCCATTCCCAAAAGCGGCCGCTACAGTGAGCGAAGTGACCTTCTTGTTCTCTGTAACGTCAAAGCAAGCTTGCGGTGAGAGCACAAGACGTAAAAACCACCGCCATCACAGATAAGCGCGCGCGCTAAAGCGACCACGCCCTGTAGAGGCGGACGCTCATCTCAACGCCTGGGTGACGACCTCGTCATCATCATCATCAGCCTGTCTACGCCCACTGCAGGGCAAAGGCCTCTCCCATGTTCCGCCAATCAGCCCGGTCCTGTGCTTTCTGCTGCCACGTTATACCTAGAAACTTCTTAATTTCATCTACCCACCTGATTTTCTGTCTCCCCCTCACGCCTTTGTCAGCGAACGAGCGTAGACCCTTTGCAGCGTCTATCCTCGACAAGGGTATTGGGGTTGTCTGGGCATCCTCGTGAGCGGACCGAGCAGCATCATCAGCGAGGTTGTTACCCACAATACCACAATGTCCCGGCAGCCATTGGAACACAACGTCATGTCCCTTCGATAAAGCATGACGCAAACTTGGTTGAGTGACCCCAGTGTCTGGAACCGTCGCCTGCATGAACTAGACCCATCGAGGAAGCTCCAAGTTCCATCGCACCTCCCCCGCCGTGATGCAACTTTACTGTGCCGCCTGTGGTTAGGAGTAGCTTTCACGAAGGCGTACTCTTTTCGCATAGGAATGGCAGACACCTCAAAATGTGACTCGTGCAATAACAACGAAACGATAGAACATCTACTGTGTTTCTGTGGACGTTTTGTGAACGAACGAAACGTTCTGCGCGATGCGCTGAACAAGTTAGACGACAGACCGTTTTCCGAAGAGAAGATCCTCGGATCGTGGCCCTACGCATCGCAGGCCAGCAAAACGACGCGAGCATTACTGCTGTTTTTAAAATCGACCGGCTTAAATGACCGCTTGTAGGCATTCAATGGACATGTGCATATGTACCCTGACAGTGCCTTCTTCCCTCTTCTTTCTTTCTTTTAATCCCTTCATCCCTTCCCCGCAGCGTAGGGTAGCAAACCGGACGCGCGTCTGGTTAACCTCCCTGCCTTTCCTTCATTTCCTTCTCCTCCTCCTCCTCCTCCTCACGCCTTTGTCATCTCTTGGACGACCCCAAGGAGGTTTAAAAAAATTCTGGAGTGGAAGCTGTCGCAATGCCTTGCCAGCAACAGTGAAGCCAGCTTTTGCCCACCAAAGTCCTCGGAAACATGCTCTTTTCTGGTGGTGCCTACTTAGAGATCAAATGTATTTGATCTCTTAGTGTGAATACTACGTTAATTATAAAATAAAAATCGTTGTTGGCGACAATAGTAACCCGTCGAGTGGAGTATTGGCAGTTGTTCTCCAATAAAATTTGCATTGACTTTGAGGCTCATTTATGAAAACTAGTAACACAAAGACACACTTGGAGCAGTATCTGACCCGTAAAAGTTGCCATATTAAACTCGTCTGGCGTGCGGTGAAAACGCTCGCTTTCCTTCGCCAAACGCCGATGGTTGATCGTGCCCCTACTAAGACGGAGGGCGCAGCCGCCATCTTGTGGTGTGCACGGCTTCACTCTTGCGCAATAATCGCCACTCCAGCATTTTTTAACCTCCTTGGACGACCTTTAAAGCGCGCCCTTCGAGGCCTTCGCGCCATCTTGCTAGTGATAACGAAAATACGCTGATGTACCTCCGATCTCAGAGTGCCGCCACAGGCAAATGGTATATATAAATAGCACGCCGTTAGTATGGTGAATAACGTGCTGTCTGTGGCGGAATCGTTTCGCGCTGGGGATCGAGGGTTCGTAAGTTCGACACCCGGTGACGGAACTTTTTTCTTCTAGTTGTTTTCTTTGCCACATGTTATTCTTTATATTTTACAACGTCATATCGGTGACGGAAATGCGTCAGAGGAGCCGCGGTGAAACCCCGGCAGAAAACACTTTCGTGTTAAGAAAATGATGCATCACGCAGTGGTTAGGACATTGTCCTTTGGAGTGAGAGGGTCCGGGTTGAAGCCCAAGCACCAGAGTGAAAACTTGTTTTCTTTCGTTCGTTTATTTTTTTACGGCGGCGATCGTCTTATGTGACAGACAGACAGACGGATGGAGGGACGGACAGACGAACGGGCGCTTTCTCATTTAGTCGGCATAGAATTGCTCACGCTTTGATATGAGCGACGCCCGTGCATAACCTAAACTTACAGTAACACACTGAATGTGAGGCGTGCTCGCGCGGCCATATGCGGGTCCCCGGTTATGCTAACTTTCGGTAAAAATATGGGCTGATCTCTAGCTTAAGTGGGCATCGACGTAAAGCGAAGACTTCAGTGAAGTTACAAATATCTGTATCTCAATGCGTTGCGACGACAGAACATTAGCATAATGATGCATACATTAACAGCGGAGCAGTTTAAGCTTGTAGTAAGGCCGGCGTCGTAGACAGAAAACTCGGCGGGTAGCCGCCACAGAAACAGGTGTGTGCCAAGCATCTCCTAGCGCAGCATAGCCATGGATACTGTAGTATAGCAAGACGGCGTGAAAGGGAAGTGAGGGTCAGGAAGCGGGAAAGGAGGAGGTGAGAGGGTAAACCATAACATAACCATCAGCAGCCATCATCAGAAGCCTGACTACGTCCACTTCAGGGCAAAGGCCTCTTCCACGTTCCGCCAATCAACCCTGTCCTGTGCTTACTGCTGCCACGTTATACCCGCAAACTTCATGTCATCTCATCTGCCCAGCGAACTGTCTGTCCCTCACGCGTTTGCATTCTCTTGGAGTCTCGTCTGTGACTCATTTTTCGCTTCTTTATCCCTTAGTTACCAAAAGAACAGTCAGATCGCAGTTGCACATTGGCGCATGGACAGGCAGTCTCTCTGTCTTAACCTATGACAAGTACATTCATGCGCATATATAAATAGGGACTTGTGTAGCGACATTCTTGCCGTATTGAGAGCATATTATGTTTTAAAATATATCCAGTCGCAGACGGAGTAGAAGTTTTTCTTACATCTGCGGCAATCATCTTAAGTTGCTTGCCTGTCTGATCACGAAGCAATGCACACTATTCTGACGCGATGCTACGTTTCGCAACAATATGTGGACAGCATATGTTGGAATTACATGTGTTGTTTATATGTAGATAGAGGAAAATGATGCATCTATGGCATATCTATTTCAGTCCTACGCAACTGTTTAATTCTCATAGCTCGAAACTAAACACATTTACAAAGTGATATGTTCAACTGCAACTCACCTTCATTTCGCCAAAGGGCGGAATGGAGGGCCAACTCAAATTCATTTCCTAAAACTGGCTTCTGTTGCTACGTATTGCTACAAAAAGTAGCGTAAAATGTAAAATCTTGTTTCGAGTCTCGTTTTTCGCGAAAATATCGGAGGCCATTCTTTACGTTTTTGTTCAATCCCGGGCGGTTGCGCTGCAAGTAGCTGCGCTCATTGTCAAATTTCTTCTATTTTACTTGACATTTTCCGTTACTTTTTGAAGCGACACTTAGCAACTGAACCTAGTTTAAGGAAACAAATGAAAACAAATGCAGCTACAAAATGTGACGCGAATAATAAAGACCCACGATCTACAACTGCGATTCGAACCCGGGCCTTTTGAGCGGGAAGCGGGATTTCTACCCCTGCACCACCTCGGTGGAGCCGCACACAACTCTTAAACGACGGCACATTGCAGACTACCGATCGCAGCGCCGCAAGCGGATTGACCATGTTTGGGCTTTACTTTTCGAAGCTTGTTCTGAGCACTCCCCTGTTGCAGTACATTCTAAGCCGAACCAACGGCAACCCAGTGACCGGTGCTACCCAAGCCATGAATTGCGCATGTGCGCAGTCTTTGTCACCCTTCCCTCTCCCCTTTACTTTGCTATATATATACACGTGCTTGAACCAATGCCGAGCAGTTTTTGCATGGTACCACTGTCTCGTTTACTAATGGAGCGGCGTTGCCGCCTCCCGCATAACAGTGGCCACGAGAATTCCCACCGATATGCAACGGCAACCGGGCACCAGCCCCGAGACCGAGATGAAGACACCCATCAGCCCGCCCGCGGCCGTGGCCCTCATGCTTCTGGATTTTGCAGAGGTGACAGATAAGTGGCAAGCGTATCTCGTTAAGATCGACGCATACATTGAAGCAAATGAGGTGGCGGACGACGCGAAGAAAAGGGCCTTGTTGGTGGAGCGTTAGGATCGAAGACCGTTGAGATTATCTGCGGCAGAATCACACCGAGAAAACCGAGCTCACTTACCTATCAACAAGTTGTTTCAACATTGAACGAGCACTATGATCCCTCACCTAACAAGATATCAGAATGTTTCAAGTTCTTTCACGGAAATCATCAAGAAGGGGAGTCCGTACAGGCGGTCGTCGTTGAGATTCGCAGAATAGCTCATAACTGCAACTTCTCATCGATGTTGGAACGCATGCTGAGGCATCGCATCGTTTGTGGATTGCGGTCGAAAAACCTACAGAAACAACTATTCGCCAAAAAATTACACCATTTCCCGCTAAAGGGGACCATGAGGCGATGCGAAGCCGGAGCACTTGCACGATCACGTTCCGTTGGCATTCTTTGGGCATGCTATCGACCTCGCGTCGTGGAATGCGAAGAGGAACGCTACGCGCGTCTTGTCTTCCCTCTAGCCTGGCTGTTAATTCTCACAGGGCGAGCGGGGAACGCGGTCGGCAGGCGTGCGAGAGGGGGGCAGCGTAGGAGAGGAGAGAGAGGGGGAGGGGACGCGCATGCGCTGGTGCTCATCGCGGCGTTGCGCAGAAGAGAATTTCGGCATGTCTAGCCCGCGCTTCAGAGGAAGAGTGGAGAGGGAGAGGGGAGAAGGAACGTGGAGAGGGGGCGGGGAGAGGGAAAGTGGAGAGGGGGATGTGGGGAGGGGAGAAGGTCTGCGCATGCGCAGTAAGGGTGGTCACGCCGCACACCACCACCACCGGATTGAACTCCGCCATAACATACTTCGCATCTCTAAGGACTTGACGCTGTCAGAAGAGGAAGCGCTTGCTCTATCAGCCGGAAGCACCGAGTTACGGTCGCAACAGATGAACAGGCAAGATGACGCCATCAGTGTGATCAAAGTGAAGCATAAAAAGGAACCCACAATCAGCAGGGGCGAATCGAGCAGCTTATCGTAACAATGTACCTGCTGTGGCAAACAAGGGCATCACGCCAATGCGTGCTCAATACAAAGGCGCCGGTGCTACAAATGCCGGTGACAAGGTCACTTGGCGCAAGTATGTGCACGAACAGTCACCGCCCACAGAACCGTCGCAATAACCGAATGTTCAGCGGGAAGTCAATATAACGACAGTACAAATATGGTCAGTGAAAACTAACAAATGCTTGGTTCCACCTCTGCGCAAACTGGTTGCATGGAACTGATAATCGACAAAGGCTCGCCTGCCTGCGTAGTGCCCAAGGCAACATACGAAGCCAGCCGTCTTAAGTGGTCATCGCTTTGTGATGCTACATTAACTCTGTCATGTTATCTTGGGAAATTCCAGTGCTGGGCGTTGTAAAAATGCAAGCTTCCTATAAGTCTGCGACCGTTGACTGTGATCTCGTAGTGCTAAACTGCGAAGGTCTGCAAACCTTTGAGGCCGTCACGTATTGCAAATGCTCGAGATACAAGGCGCACCGCTTCTTCATATTGCGTTGCTCTCGGCCGCAGTGAAGCTGGTGAGACCGCGAGCTGCAACCGTGATGCAACAGTGCGGATACCTTTTTGCGGAGGGTCTGGGACTCTGGGACTGATCAAGGGACCACCAGCACGGCTTTACATAAAGGACGGAGCAACCCCCAAGGTACTGCAAGTTAAGAAAAATGCCATTTTCTATGTTAGACAAGGTATCCGCCGAGCTAGACCGACTTGTGACCGAGGGCATCATTTCGCCAGCTTCCTATTCCGAATGGGCAACCCCGGTGGTACCAGTGCTGAAGAGCGATGGCACAGTACGCATCTGTGGTGATTTCAATGTTACCCTTAACCTAGTATGTGAAATAGATGTCCTCTACCCGTAGTGAACGACATTTTCGATAGACTTCGCGGAGGGCAGCAGTTAAGCATCTTGTATCTACGCGATGCCTACAACCAAGTTCTTCTAGACAAAGATTCGTGTAAGCCAGCTGTTATCAACACTCACAAGCGCTTCTTTTGTTATATTAGGTTACCGTTTGGCATTGCCTAGGCACTTGCGATTTTTCGACGAACAATTGAGTATGTTCTGCAAGGCCTTCTAGGGGTTAAAACCTACTTAGTTGACGTCCTCATAGAAGATGCGAACGACAAACCAAATGCGAACCTTCAAGCAGTACTGCAGCGTTTCAGCGAATACCGTGTCAAGCTCCGTGCGGGCAAGTGCTGAATAGGTGAGGCATCCGTTACGTATCTAGGACACGGAATTGACGCGGCAGGGCTGCACCCGTCAGGGAGTAACATCGAGGCAATTAAGCTGGCTCCGGCTCCTCAGAATGTCTCTGAGCTGCGGTCCTTTTTTGGCATGCTCACTTTCCATATTAAATCCTTGCCAAATCTGTCCACGCCCCTGAGCCCCTTATACCTTCTTTTGGAAAAAAACATTACACCATCTCCCGCTAAAGGGAACCATGTGTGGATGCGAAGCAGCGGGGAGATGGTTAGCTTAAGCAGGAGATGGTTAGCTTGAGCCGCCTTTCGAAACGTTTACGTTTCGATTCAGCTTCGCGTTGCCGCGCCGCCGCGAGATCCACCGCTCGACGTTGACGTTTGGATTCGGCTTCCCGAGCCCGGACTTATAGGTCCGCTTGCCGCCGTTCACGTTTCCTTTCGGCTTCACGAGCGCGAAGTTTGGGATCGCCACGTCGCCGCTCCCGTTTCGCGGCTGCGGCCCGAGCGCTCATTGCGGCGCTGCACAGGAGAGAGAATGAGGCGCGTGCTCCGTCGTTTTCATACCGCGGAACTCCAGTGGCGCCCCCAGCGGACTATGCAGCTGTCGCACCACCTGTCGTGCGCGCCGCTCCGTAGAGTAGAAGGTTCCTAGAGGAGAGAGGGGGGAGCGTAGGAGAGGAGAGAGGGTGGGAGGGGACGTGTATGCGCTGTGGGGGTGGACGCCACGGGAAGGAAGGAAGGAGGGAGGGACGGACAAAGCCCCCGCCATAAGCTGCTTCGCATCTAAAAATCGAAATGGTCTTGGGAAGAGCGCGGAAATGATGCCTTCCGGAATTGAAAAGCCACTTTGTGTTCCGCTCTTGTGCTAGCTTCGACCCCGCACGAGAGCTATTTTTGGAGTCTGATCCGTCTTTCTACGGTTTGGGAGCGGCCCTATTCCACCTAATTCAGGGACAGTATTTGCCCCTTGGATTTCGATCTCGGACGCTCACTGCCGCAGAAAATAATTATTCACAGATCGAACGTAGGGTATTGGCTCTTGTTGATGGCGTCACACGATTCCGAGATTATATTCTTGGCGGACAGTTCACGCTTATCATCAGCCGTTGTTGGGTCTGTTAATAGCGGGTTGTCAAACGCCGGCTATGGCCGCTGCCCGCATTCAGCGATGGGCCATCATGCTTGGGGCCTACCGATATCGGTTGCAACAGCGACCAACAGCGACATGCCGATGCTTTGAGCCGCCTACCTCAATCGTTACAGGAGGAAGCGGATCAGGAAGAGGATGTCTGTCAGCCTGCTCTGCCACTAAAGGAACTCCAGGCACTCGCCGTCGCTGATGAGGTACTTTCCCTAGTACGCAAGTACACATGGGATGGCTGGTCGCGCAGTGTTGACGCGGAAACTAAAGAAATGACCGATTTCTTTATTAAGCGGCATGAGCTGTCTGGTAATGAAGAACTGCTTTATTGGGGTCATCGCTTGGTAGTGCCAACAGCAGCGCGCGAGAAGTTGCTAAGGCTACTACATAAAGTCCACCAAGGCGTGTCCACCATCAAGGCAAAGGACAGATCTTGGTGGCTCAGCTTAGATCTTGGTGGCCCGGCCAAGACAACGAGTGCATTGCTGCAACATGCCCCAACTGCGTGCAGGCGCTGCCCATGCCTCAGGCGAAAGACCCAGTAAATTAGCACGATACGTGCGAAAGGTGGTCGCGTTTGCATATCGACTATGCGGAACCAAGAAAAGAGAAAATGTTACCCGTAGTGGTCGACTCTCCTACGAAGTGGAATGAGGCACTTTCCCTGTCGCAAGCTAACTTGCATAGCACAATCGACGCCCTCAGAACAGTATTTAGCCATTTTGGTATAACGCGCACGGTGGTGTCCGACAACGGGACGCCATTCACACGACGGGAGTACGAGCAGTTTATGCAGCGCAACAGCATTGCGTATGTCCGAAAAACTCCCTATCACCTCCAGAGTAATGGGCTGGCCGAACGAGCCGTGCGCACTATCAAAGAAGGCTTGAGGGAGATAAAAGGCACTTGCCTCATAGCATCGCTGGCACGTGTATTGTGCAATTATCGGAACGCACCACACCAGGCGGGTCCTCCTTCCGAGCGGCTATTAGGTTACCTTCTGCGCACAAGAATGGACATGTTTTTTTTCCTTCCAGAGCCTCTCCTGCCAATGCTACTAGTGACCCAGGCTGGAATTTTGCACCTGGGGACTACGTCGGAAACAGTGGAATCTAAACGCTGCAGTCGCCTCCTGGATGTAAAGACCGCAGACGGGCTTGTCCGCTGCCATGTGGATCAAGTTTGTAAGCGGAGCGCATATGAAACCCCAGCAGCCGAAGAGTTGCCGAGCCCTTCTTCAACAGCTTCCAATGTAGCACAGGAACCAACGGCACCTGACACCCTCCCAGAGAACTCCAGAAACACAACCACAGGAACTAAGTCACTCCACACGATAAAAGAAACCTGTCGTGCGTTATGGCTACTAAGGGTGAAGAAATGCGGCAACTCAGTGACCGGTGCGACCCAAGCCCTCAAGTGAGCATATGCGCAGTCTTTAGCGCCCTTCCCTCTCCTCTTTACTTTCCAATTTATTCACGTGCGTGAAAACGCCAAGCTGTTTTTGCATGGTACCACTGTCTCGTTCACTGATGGAGCGGCGTTGCCGCCTCCCGCACAACAGGTTATAATTTTAGTACTAGTGTAAAGAAGTAGACACCATCTAATTTCCAAATATCCTAAGTCCGAACCAACGACCTTCGAACAAAGAAATCATGCCATCGTGTTCTTTTATATTGTGCCCGCAGTGGAAGCTTCATCGTGTTATATTCTGAGATCACGTATGTGTTAGGATGCGGAGGCGGTATATTATTGACAAAACATGCAATGTCAAAAAATAGGTTCCAGTTCTCTACGTGGTCTTGCACTCCATCACCATTCCTTGAAATCTCGCAGCACAAGTCCCTACTGTTTAATTTGAAGAAATGCTCTAAATTATGCAGCTGTCATCAATGACTGTACCAAAACGGCCATCTACCGTGTGAACATTTAAAATTTCAGCATCAACATGAATGTCACACTTTTCCAAGTGCGGCTCTGCATTCCACACCTCACTGCTGCTTCTTAACATAAAGAGAGTAACATAAAGAGAGGGGGTATACAAAACTGATTCAGGGTAACAAGAGTCTTGGAACTTCGGTGAAGTTGTATAAAGTAGTAACTTAACTTTGGATTAGTGGCTGATGCATAGGGAATCGCGGCGCAACTACCGAGACGAGGGCAATAGGAAGGAATAACAACGCGCTCACTAACAACTGGTTCATCCTCCTTCGCCTTCTTCTTAGTGCCTTGTTCGTCCGTCTTATCAGCCTCGGTATAGTTGCGCTGCGGTTCACTATGCGTAAAATTAGTACTAGAGTTCTTTAGCGTCTCCAGGCAGCAGTGGTTCAGCAGAGTCTCCAGCTTTTGCCGTTTCAGCTGTGTTGGTCAAACAAGAAAACAACGCTAGCAACCATCACCGGAAAATGTACTGTTTCTTTGAACGTTTATACCTCGGAGGGGGGGGGGTAAGAATACAGAGCACGTTCGTCTCTAAGCTGCTGCCACTACTCAACGCGTGTCTCTAATAAAAGAGAAAGAAAGAGCACTTTGGAACATCGATTTGTCTGAGCTAGCCACTCATGCGTCCTCCATGGAGCGCAGACATTTTTCTGCCGCTGACGCATTTTTCAGCGCTGTACATGTTCTGACTTCGCTCTGGTCCGGGCCTCAGTCGCGTCCACGACCTCTACATGAACTAAAGTTATCCGTTTTTAACACTCTAGCCAAAGACTATTGAAATATTTTGCAACACATTAGGTGACGCTTTGAGCTACGGATAAAAAAGAGCTGTCGGTGATACAAATATTTAGGCGTAAACGACAATGCGGCAAGATTGCCTTGCATAATTTTTTGTCTTTATGGTTGTGTAATTTCTCTGTCAAATGTTCAGAATATAGTTCGCAATTTGTCAGATAATGTTCGCAGATAGATCATTTTTGCAACAAAAATAAAGAAAGCGTGCAGCCTCCAGCAATAACGTGGCATTGGTGAATTTCAAACAAAATTTTAGGGTAGCTTGCACTGGAGGCGCAGCGCGAAAGAGACAGCGGAGCTGATGAGCGCTTATGTAGTCCTGGCTTTTCCTGTTTTGCTAAGTTTTGCAGTTTCTCTTTCTTTCTTCCTGTATTTCTTTCTTGTTCTCTCTGTTTTTTATATGTGTTTTTCTGCGTTTATTTCTATTTATTTATTTCCCTCTCTCTCTCTCTGTATTCCTTTCTCTTTCTTTCTCTTGCTATCTTTGTTCCTCTTTCATTCCTCTATATCTATCTCTAATTTCTCGCTTGCTTCCTCCTTTCTCATATTTTCTCTTTCAATCTCTCACTCTATTTCTTTCCCCTTTCTTTGATTCTCTCTTTCTGCATTTCTTTCCATTTCTCTTTTTCTCATTCTTTCTATGCTATGTTTTACTCTCTCCACTGCCCATTTCCCTCCTTCTCACTATTGCATCTCTACTCCTCACTCTCACTTTCATTTCCCACCCCCTTGCTACACTATACTATACACGGCTATGCTATGCTCTGCTGGCGTGCCTGGATAGCCGAATGGTCAGGATGCTCGCCTACGAATCGAGGGTACGCGGGTTCGAACCCCGCCTCGTGAGAATTATTTTTCGCCAAGAATTGCTCTCTTTCTCTCTATTTATATCTCTGTATTTCTTTCTCTCTCTCGCGCGCGCTCTCTATGTAGTTGTTCTCTCACTCATCAGGGTTATTACAGGTCACGCCGGAGAAGCCGGCGTACGTGTTCTGGGAGGGAAGCAGAAGAGGATGAAGATGAAGAATACGAGGCAGAGAGCGCGTGCTGGTTCATAGTGACGATCATTTTTCTTTCTGACAAATTACGGCGAGCTGAAACGGCTTCACCTGTTAAAACTTTTGTCGAGGAAATGAAAATAGGAGAAAATGCAGCACCACGTAAGGTCCGGCAATACTCTCACACTGTTCACTGCATCATTCCGTAGTTCCTCCTACAAGCGGCATTTATTTAATTGATACAACTTTAGTTTACGTGGCGCAGGAGAGAAACGCATGCACCCCCAGCCGCAGTTGCAGAAATTTCAAGCAGGTAAACATTCTTGACTGAAGCGCTTGTGTTGGGTTACATAATTTTACACTACACAGAGATGAAGACACGAGCGGATTGTGTGTATTGTCGAAGGCTGATCAAAGAAAAGCACGTACCGAGAAAGATTTTACCCTGGCAGAATCTTCTGGGGTAATAACATTAGAGGCATATCAAGACAAAGACAAACATACGCGCGTACGCCGCAAATTCAACCGCACACTCCACAAAATATTCAGTCATTGAAGAATTTTCACTTGCAGTGAGCGGAACTAACGAAACTAGATAATAAAGTCATGGTAGTTGGGCTCTAAATATTATTAAACGCCTGTCAAACTGTTCTCAGCAGTTCAAAGCAAAATAAAAAATGAAATCGGTTGACCCAAGGGCATGTTAATTGTGCGCAATAAAACAATAATAAATTTTACTAGGTAGATAGCAGAAGAAAACAAAGAGAAGTTTGAGATAAGTGGAGCGATCCCTCAATGTATCTTCAACGCACAGCAGCACCAACTACACAAAGAGTTGCCTGCTGTGTCGGCCACCAAGCGGCCACACGGACGAGAAAATAGCCTTCGTTCAATGCGTGGGTGGCGCGCCTTCATTTATTGCTCTGAAAAGCAACCAGGTTTGCGCCAGGTGCGCTCGTCTGATAGGAAAGTTATGGGCTCACGTAGCAGACACGCCTTTTCTTATTTCTACCAAATCCTACACATACAGGCTCTTGTGTTTGTGTACAACTAGTGTTGTATTGTCATTTTACTAGCAGTTATTTTTTGTGGAATAAATGTTCGAGTCCAATTGCGCGTAAACGAATTTGTTTGCTGGATGCAGGAACTGGTTCAAAGTTACCTAAGTGTGTATTTTTCTGGTGTATTGTTCCCAGTGCTCTTGTGTATGTGTACAACTAGAGTTGTATTGTCTACTAGATAAGAGCTGTCTTCTATGCCGTCTTTAAGTATGTACCGATTGCTCAGTGTTTGTATACAATTAACGCCACTTTTTCAGAATGTACTTATTGAATTTTGCCTCGAGACCCCTACAGGCATTTCTGCCTCCAACCATTCTTACACGTTCTGACAAATATGCCGCTGTATAAACGTGAAACTGAAAACTGTATTGTGTATCCAAGAACTGATGCCCTTCTGCTTTGGTCTCGTATGAGACTGGCAGTATCGAAAATAAATAAATAAATAAATAACGCAACAGATGTTTAGATGAGAAAGCATGAAGAAACTCCTTTACTTGTCTTTCTGCGTTCATCCGCTGCATCCTCCAGTTCTGGAACAAAAGCAGCTTATGTCGCAGAGCAAGAAAAGCCTATACATGCTCCGCGCTTTGTTGCATCCTTTGTGGTGGCCGCCCTTGACGCTTACAGGCGCAGGCGCAGCCGGTCGGTGTTTCGCGGGAGACAAGCGCAGTGAAAATCTATCTGGCGGCTACCAACAGGATCCCCCGATTGCATGACTGTATTAAATGGGCTACTTTTGCAGCTGGTAGGCTGCACAGCAGTGCACCACGTAGCTGAGCAAATTCATCAGAGAGATGCGCGATGTTATGCGCGAAACTGGTGCTTTCGCCCGCAGCGTTGGCTACGAGAGGTAGCCATTCTACATAGCATGTCCCAGTGCTGTACCAAATGCAGAGTCTCGCAAAGTTCTGTGCTTCTCATCCAGCTTGCCGCAACTTAGCATTAGTTCGCTAGACGAAATCAATTCTCCTTCATTTCAACAGAATACCTAGCATTGAGTTTTGCGGAAAGTTCCCAGTGAAGAAACCTTCTTCAACTTATGAGCAGAAACAGCAAACTTTGATCCGTGCATGCATTAGCAATACCATACCGTGGCGTCTGCGCGAAATATTCTTATATTTAAATAGGAAATGTGGCTCGCGAAAACAAGCCACCTCAGTGTTCGCATTGTGGATATGTGTACGTCTATGCGTAACTTGAATAATGAATTTGAAGAAAACAAAACCGTTTCATTTTGTGACTGCATGATAACATTGGCTTTGTTCACTAGCGGAACGATCATATCTGGCAGCGACAACCCCCGCATAGGAATATTTCAATCGGGACACGTATATGACTGCGTGCTGCTTTGCCTCGATTTGATGTTGTACTTGAAGTTGGCGCTGCTGAGGTTGTATGTGACGTAGGGCACAGAAAATTAACTGGTAGTCACGGATAGGCAGGTGTTCTGTTATTATTCTCACTAAATGTTATACGTTCTGTGTTGATATTTCACTCCAATGGAGGATTTGGCAGAACCTTGTTTACTGTCGCCACTTGCATATAAAGAAAAAAGGTGACAAAAAGAGAGATCTTACGTGTATTGTTGTTCTTACATCACTATTTTTTTACACAAATACACAATTGTACATTACACTAAGGACATTTTCTGCGTACAGAAAACCACGGCGAAAGGTCATACGTATGTATAAACAAATAGCCCAAGCTCCAGCTCTTCCTTTTTCCTTGCACTGATGCACACGCCAGATAGAATGACGGTTTCTGTCTGTTTGGAGTGCTGCACCCGTTCCTGCGTTGAGCGGCGTCGCCGCTGAGTGGTGTGCGTAGCACTCGAGCGCTAACTGTTTCTGTGACAATATGTAAGGAATGCTAAATTGCTACAACTGCGGATAGACAAAACATCATGCACAGTTGGCGTTGCCCAAAGACGAAGCTGCTCTCAGAATTCGAATTAGGCAGTATCGTAATCGTAGGTGAATTTTTTTATATTTCGGAATTCAAGACGTTTCCTGGATTTCAAAGTCTCGCAACGGAAAATTAATTCTAAAACAAAGTTCGTTGCTTGGTCCAGCGTGCAACGAAAGACGATAAAGGAAGTGATAATGCTGAAATACTTCATTTCACATACTGGTTGTTATCATCCATAATAATGACTGATTTATCAAATTGATTGTCTGCTTCCTTCGAGTTGTCAATTACTTGTGCCTCGTGCTCCACTTGCTGCACTCCTGGTTGGCTCAATTGGTACAGCACCACAGCTCACAGGCATTGGTCTTGGGCTTGATTCCCAGACGACTGCGAAATTTCGTCTACTTGGAAGCTTTTCCTTCTCAAAAATTTGTATGAATTTTCTTGTAGCTTTTTCCTTAGAGCAAGTGGATGCTGATTTTCCGTTTCGTAGCTGTACTACCACATTGAAGAATTCCGCGAAGCTTATTTGCCGTTGTGATTGTAACTTATACGCTCGTTTATATATGACGAGTGAGTGCTTCACTTAAAAAAATGACTGATATCTACTTCTGGCTGTTCACTATTTCTGTTTCAGGTATTTAGTGCTCTTGACCATCAAGCTTGTAGCGCACATGCGTAAAGGATTGGCGGTGACATTAACTATAGGCGAGCATGACGGATTCAACAGTGTGATTTGTGCGCATTTCTCCTCCTGGTGGCAAAGCTGTATGTTTCCATACGATGTTGACCGCTTAGTAAATTCACTTAAGCGAATATATTTATCAATAGAATAATGTATCTGCATGATGACTAATGGTTTTCCTGGTGCAATCATGGCCGGTCACCTAGAAAAGAACGCGAAAAAAAAGTGCGACGCACATTTTGCACGCCATAGAAGAGTGAGAAAGTGGTGATAGGAAACGACACTCAGGAAAAGAAATAAAGCATCAACGGCAGTAGGCAAAGCGTGACTGAGAATCCTCGTACGAAAGACTAGAAAAAGCGAAATCGACACATCCCCATCCTTTTGGAGCCCTAACGACGGCGCAAGGGCATCAATCATTTGCACTGCCTCCTTTCAATTTCAAAGGACTAATGACGTCGTTAAGTGGAACTATGGGAGGTTAATGAGCACTCGAAGCGACCTAATCAAACACCATGGAACTCTGTTTTCTCTCACTCATTGTTTTGTTTTACTCGCATACCGTGTGCTCTACAGGCTCATTATGATGACGCTGCAGCTGGGTAAGAGTAACACGTCTGAAATAGACTTGAAGTAACTCTCGCAGTTAGGCTTTTTATATTTTCTCTTCTTTTCCTGTAATGGCAATAAGAACGTAAAGGGGCGTTTTATTCGTGCAATGAAAACCTGCAAAATTCCATGCGCTGCCCGCTTTTGTGCGTGAAAGAAATGTAACAACTCTATAAACAAAAGGTCCATCTGTTTTCAATAGACACATCGTTACGCTACCATTTTCTGTATAAGGACATACTTCGGGACTATATTATGTGTTCAAGTGAAACGTTCAAGCACCGCAAATGAACCATAAGCGCGCCTCAGATGCGCACGTGTCGAGTGGCATATCTAAAAATTGACAGCACAGCGGAAAGACCGGTAATTCAATGGCGATACATACACACACACACACACACACACACACATATATATATATATATATATATATATATATATATATGTGTGTGTGTGTGTGTGTGTGTGTGTGTAATATCCTGGCGCAGTGGATCAACACACATCAGAAAATAAAAGGAGAAGAGTACCCTGTCTAATCAAAAAGCAACAAATTGACGCGGAGGATTGCGCAGTGCAGATTCCTGCTTCATTCATGTGGCTGTCTGGCATATTTTATTTATTCTCTCGCCTCTTATCTCGTGGTGCGTCATTTTCGCAATACCTTACGTTTCCTCCACTCTGTGCACTTTTACTGAAAAAGAAGAAAGAAACGAGAATGCTACATAAGTCAGCAAGAGCAGTATCCAAAGAAGGCACAAGTTCAGGAGATGGTTGCTTGACGAGGTGAAAATTCTTGAACACGGGGTGTCGCTGAAGCCAGCTTTTCGGCAAGTAGTCTTTCGACAACTACCTTCAAGAAAATAAGATCACTTGTCGGAGAAGACCGCTTGTTGAAGAGGAGGAGGAACCTTTATTAAAGCAGGTGATGCTAGATGGCCCTTAACCCCACCGGGCTGGTCGACATCCGTAGTCCAGGACGTCATTAATCGAAGCTGCCGCCCGAGCCCGCTGGACCACAGTTCGCAGTTCCTCTAACACTGAGCTATTGAGCAGGGTCGCTTCCCAGTGCTGTTTGGTTGGGTTGGGTATTAGGGTGTATTATGGGTTGAGTTGGCAGGCCCAGAGCATATGGTAAGCGTCGGCCACTTCACCACAGTACTGGCACTGCCCACTTATCTTTGGGTCGTAATGCTGTTGTACCTCTGGACATAGAAGCGTGTTTGTCTGTAGGCACCGCAGGACGCGCTCCTCAGTATTCGAGAGTCCCTTCGCTGGTGGACAAGACCAAGTTTCTGCCTTGAAGAACACAAGACCACTTGCCGAAATGTTGTCTCCAGCGACCCCCACGAGCAATAATTTTCGTCCCAGCAAGGCGAGCATGTTACGCAAAGATGCGGTAGCATTAGTAGATCACCTTGGGACAGGGAGAATCAACTTTATTAGTGTACACCCCGAAGTACATCACTGCGAGACGTTGCCTACGTAGAAAAGATGTAGGAACGAATGAGAACTCCCGCAAGTCTAGCTAGTTATTCTTACTAGAGAAACTGCATTGAGCGGACAACGCAATCCTGGACTTGAATCCATCGCCACGTGGATACCTGCCTGATAAAGTCAGAAATAAGAACCACAACACCCAAAGACGTCTGTCTTGGGCTCTGCGGCGAAGGGGATACGGCAGTGAGTGATTCTTACCCTGAATATCCTTCGTATTGCGTTACGTACACCAGTGGCACAGATTGAATGGAATAACGCATGCATTAGACAGTCTCCAGTTACGCTACATTGACCTGGGAAAATGCATGTATGTCAAACAGGCACGTACTTATGACAGCTTTCATCAGCGTGCAGCTTAGATCAACCTCGTTATATCAAATACTTCATAATTTCAGAAAGCTTTCCTCGAAGCCTTTCTGCAGGGTCAGTAGATGACCAGAACAAATGCTCACGCCGACGTCTCCTTTTTTTCTGTAATTCAGGCATCTCTTCTCCTTTCTTTGTTTGTTTCTTTCCTTCAGTGCACACTTTCAGTCTTCAAACTATTCGTAGTGGCAGTTCGCTGCCAGTGTTACCTTTCCCCCCAGTATGTGATTGTGTTAAATATATTAGAATTGGCGATATATTTTATAGGCTCTTAGCTTTCAGATATATGCCCTGACGTAACCTTTTTCGTTTCACAGAGTATGTCCATCCTTTAATAGAAATGCTACACGCTCTCATTTAATTCTATGTTTTATGTTACCGCCCCCTTACACGTGTTACTATTGCCTTGCGCAAGCCGCGCCAGAATGTCTGGGAACATTGCAGATTGTAGTAGATCCTTTCTTTAATATTGCGCACATGACACGAATAGTCAAGATTATTCCAGAACTTGCGCGGCCGCCAGTGATAAGGCGGGAAAGTTCGATGCGTGATGTATAAAAGACGGCGTGTCCCAGCGATGAACAGATTTATCGACGACCGACGCTGTGTTCGCCGATATCAGTGTACAGTGTGCATTGCTGTAGTTTGACTTTCCGTTTCCCGGCCACAAGTTCGGCGAAATAAAGAGTTTCATCTTCGACGCGCCGACTGCTGCCTTGGTCGACGTCACGACCCCGGGACAATATCATATAAAATGTGTATTCACCGCTTGCGCGTCCATTATTAAATAGATTGCCAACTGGTATATTGTCACCAATGTTGCACAATGATTGGATGCGCCGCCATATTTTGTGTGCTGTAAACGTGATAACAACGGCCACTGTTCACAAACGTACGGATGACTTTGTTCACAGCATCGCAAATATACGCCTCATTGCTCCCCAGCAACAATGACACTTAGCCCTTTGCAACTATTACTGAAAAAATTGCCGATGGAATATCTATCTAGAACACTGCAATACCATTTGTCGTAAAGCGGAGCTGATTGTTGTAGCTTTTATCGCCCACCTAAACTTGAGCCACCATTTATATTCACTGCGAAAATGTTGCCAAAGCTATCTATTTTTCATGGCTAGCGAGCGCTTCAATCTTAAGAGCCGGCAAGCATCGTTCTCAGTATAGTCAGGCGCGCATTGACTCTGAACAAAGATCATTTGTGGGCAGCTGTAGCACCAGTGTTTGCCTTTCCTGTTCAGAAGAATGAAATCGCTCGAGGCACAGGACTACGGTAAACACCTGCGACTAGCAGACAGCAGTATACACAAAACTTAGCGCCGTCGTTTTAAGGTAAACGCTGCTGGGTAAGCAAACAACAGGCGTACTGCATATTACAAGAGCAAACACTGCAAACATTGTAGACGGCAATCTGATGGATCTAAAATTGCTCTACACTGTTGATCGAGGGAAAATTTCAATGCAAAGAAAAAAGTGCTACTGCCAGACGCGGAGAAATATAGAGAGGCTTGTCCAAGAGCGCTCGTCTTCTTTGCTTGCTGTTTCATTCCGACCAATTTCCCGTGCACGTGTATACTTGAGAGCTTCTATGGTAAATCAAACTGATTTATCGTTGAAAGCAACTTGGTAACCTTAGAGGGATCATTCGAGCGCTGCCTTCATGTAGAGGTGAAAAGGCACGGGGATATTTTCGCCGAACAGTATTTTGCCTTGGCCAAGCCTTTTTAATGTAACCTATACATTGGAGAGACAACAAAGTCCATTTTTCTGATATTTCTCTAACCTAGCTTGGTGTACGTTATGTCTCAATGCGCTTTTTTTTTCTTTTGTCGTGTCTGCGACATCGCATCTCCTTCGCAGATGACTGTTGAACAGCTTACGGCCAGTGTAGAGAATTTACTCGTGGGATTAAGAGATGGGCTTTGAAAAATTTTCGAAAGATTTCTGCACCAGTTCAAATCCTATACCGTGCTCCCCGCAGCAGTAGTAGACAGGTTGCTCGTGTCCAATACGTGAAATGTATCTGCATTTTGCTAGCCGCATCACAGTTATCGCCAATGCGCAGCATCGTTCTCAGTGCATAAGTTCGCGCGCGCATTGATAGTGGGCCCCGCATGTCCATGGCGATATTGTTCAGTGGGTGGATGGGTTAAAAGACCTGGCATTACTATGCTACAGTTGAAGTATGTCTGGTCATATATGCTGAGAGACCATCAGCGCATTGCGGAACGGTGATTCGAGAGGGGCCACATGGGCTTGCCGATACTGTATATGGTCGAGTACTACAGCTCCCATCGCACTACAGTGCTTAACAGTCAGTGACATTAGGACAAACCATGTCAATACTCAAACGGACGCCGGAAACGTGATAGACGAGTCACAGAGTATTTCTTCGAATGACGTGAAGAAATAGTAGCCGATATATTCTGAATGTAGACTGCACATTTAGCTAACGCTCTACAGTTGTGCACAGTTGTCAGTCTAATGGGAACTGAAGTAATCACTAAGCCTGCGCATACCACCTCCCCACTCCACCTAGAAAGACCGTGGCAAGGATGCATAAAGAAACTAGCGATCAGCGAAGGAATCAAACTGAGAGTCGTTCATCGTTCCAACTTCTTCTTTCGTGCAATGCTCGCCTGTACGCGTTTATTCTTTATTTTTTCTACATACCTTCCCACCCCCTAGTAGCGCAGTACAACTCGAGCTTGTACAATTTAGATACGGGTCTTTTTAAAGCCTTACCTTCTTGGGCGTTCACTGGCTAAGCTAGGATGACCCTATATGAATCGTTGTAAGCGTCTGTGGTTCGTCCTGTGGAACACCTGTAGAAATGCCAGGCTCCTCGATGATCAGGAAATCATCTTCACCAGACTGCTACTAGAATGCGCTGGGCAAAACTGAAGCGCCCGCAATTCCAGCATGTATTATTTCTTCCACTGGATCCACCGGTGATCTACCAGCTTTTGACAGTATCTCAATTTCTTGCTGTCACGTCGAATTAGCTGAGCACTTCGAGCTTTGTGGTCATCGTTGGTTCGCTCCGGAGAAGTCAGTAATGAACGTTTAGTAGCTGTATACGTGGAGGCCAGCGGTCTTCAATTAACAACTGCTCCTTCCTCCGACAGTACAGTGGAAGTTTCTTCGCTTTTGAGCTTGCACTTTTCCAGCACCTTGGGTAAAGATGCTTTGAGTGATCGGATTAGCATCTCCCACCAGCCGTCTCACCAAGCCACGCCAAGTGAAATAAACTTCAACCCTCCTCGATGCGTCGAGAGCAATGATCCAAATGTAGAACTCTTCATGATCGAAATTGGCTGTAAATATTGCCGTGCTGTCTCTATTGGGAGCGCGTTATCGGAGCACAGTGCTACAGCCACACTTCTACGAGCCAAAAGCCTCCGGAGTGCTGGCAAGATGGCGTTGGTACAGATCCCACTCGTCAAGGCATGGTACACTGCTCTTGTGGTTACATATGTTCCGTAAGCCTTCACGCTGGCGTTGACGGAAATATGCCGCTCTGGCTTGAGGCTCACCCCTTCATCAAGGCAGTCTATGAAGGATGGTATACGTTGAGCGTGTGAAAGAGCGTCGAACACGACTTGAAACTTCGTACTCAGAGTTTCATCTCTCATAACTTCTCGATGTGGCGCATAATAGATAGCCCAATTGATAGGAGCATTCTTATGCACCACTTCACCATGTCCTAGCTCTCGGCTCTGCCGGATGACTGTGCCGTCTCGCTCCGATAAGCCTTCTTTCATCCATAGCTTCTTTGGCAGTTTTTTTAAGACGTGTGAGCGCTACATCGCGGTTGTATCTAAGCAGCCGTTTTTCTTATCATCTTTGCAAGGCAATGCCACTGCATATCTCCCATTTCGCACTGCATATCTCCAATGTTCTTTTCGAATCGGGCCTTGGAACTGCCCTTCCATGAACCCATGGAAGGGTAGTTCACCAGAATCTGTGATGCGCCCTGCTTCGGGGTGCCGGTGCGCTTGGGGAATCTGCGAGATTGTGTCATTGTCGCTCATCGTTTGAGCTCGTAGAGCACAGAACACGAGGTTAGTGTCGCAGTCAAGAGAGGCACTTTGACGACTGGGCCCTTGCAGTGTCCATCCAAACGCAGAGTTCATTGCAATCAATCCTGAAATTTTTATCTTCCTTATGATTTCTCCTGTAGTAATCTTCCATAGGTGGTCAGCTCCGATCAACAAGCTGATGCCGGTCTCTGTCTCTGCTTCGAGATATTTCTTTTCGTCAGGAATGAATCAGCCTTCGAGACGCAACTTCTGCATGAGGTGGCTATGAGCTTTCGGTGGAAGAATGTGACGACATATATTTGGGACGACAATTGCCCGATCGATGGGGATGTCGGAACAGTGTTGGCTACGCATTTCGTCTTTCCGTAGAGCTTGGGAGTGCGCAGCCAAACGTGTTGAACGAAACTCGAGTTTCTCCCAGTGGATGCAGTTGCATATATTCAGCGAGATCATCTGTGATGAATGATCTCTGGTTTCCCCTGTCCAGAATCCCTCTGATGTATCTGGGCCTGTTAGTGATAACGACAAAGGCGCGAAAAGTCTTCAGGTACATTCCTCTGTCCGTCTTTGCTGAACCGTTTGTGGATTTCTTGTCGCATAACAATACTGATTGCAATGTCCTTGCTTTGCTGCCTGAGCTTCTGTTGGTAATAAAGCTTCTGCTGTAGCCTCTTTCCTTCTGTAGTTAGAGTCACACATACTCGATGCATGTCTTCCGTGAAAAGCTGAGCACATAAGTTTTACGTTGCACAACCGTGCCTGGTAACCACGTGATCTGCATTTGTAACAGCGGTTGTCATTAGCAAGCATTTCTTTCTTAGAAGCGATGGAGAGGTTGGCGTCGCAGACGCATGTGCCATTCTTCTTTGATCTGCAGAAGAAACTACAGATTAAACCAGCAGTACATGCACTGTGTAGTACAGAAGCGGTGCTGCTGCCTCGAGTTCTCTGAGCACGGTCGTCGATTCTTCGTTGTGCGAATGGCTTACACAGCTCCCGGTTTCTAGTTCAATACGTGTAAACGTAAGCAGTTCTTTTAACTCTGCATCTGACGTCACAGCAACCACTACTGGCTCTGAGATGTACGTATGAGACCCATGTTCCCTTAAAACTTTACTGCGGTTTCCGCGTGTATATGCCAAAACTATGTCGTATGTCAACGCCTTTTGCAAGATATCGATTAGCATCCCCGAGTAACTGCGTTTGGGCACGTTTAGCGCAGTCAGACATCAGATGTTGAGCTACGCAGCATCATAAAGTTGCCTGAGGCCTCGGACGTCGCTTCTTCACTTTACGTGGGGCAGATTGCGAAGTGCTGGCAGGTGATGTTGCTCTACTCTTCCTCTATTTCCAAACCCTTCTTTCAGCTGTTTTACGCGGTCTGTGTAATAGGCTTCGGAAGTTGGAAAACCAGAACTCGACGCTGCCGCGTCACCCGCAGGATAATGACGTAAGTGGAATAATTTTTGTCGTCATCGATATAGACGAACAGTCTGCTCTAAGTGTTCCCAGAAAGCTGGCTACTCGTGGATATCACCTCTAAATATTGGCGTGTCGATGTTCGGCAGTCTTGGGCAAATTCCGGTCAGAGCATCAGGAGCTGTAGGGGTTGCGTTCTCAGGAGCAGTCGTCGCTGCACTGTCCACGCGTCCCAAAACGACGATTTTCCAGTGAATCTTGGCAAGCCTGCTGATGGCTTGGTCGTTATATTCGGTGGCACTTATATACTCCGCTTCTAACTCATCGTCGGCGAGCTGCTCTTCGAGTGTTTCGTTAAGCTTCGAGAGCTCGATGTTGCTGGCCGATAGACGGTCATAAATACCTGTGAGCTTGCCCTCATCCTCAGTAGAATCTGTCAGTGGCGACCATGCTTCCTGCTGTATCTTCGTATTTTGTGCACGTCGAGCTGGGCACCTGGTCTTGAGGAGATCTATACGATCATCTGTCGAGGTCTGTGGTCCACGCCGATCACGAACGATGCGTTGTCAGTCCTCGTTGCCCGCAGCGCGACGCAGTCGAGTATACGATCCCCTTGAGTCGTGCGATGAAGCAGGACGTGTCTGCACGGGGCTTTTCGGCACCAAATTGTGTACGAAAGCACTGCACGAAAGAAGAAGTTGGAACGATGAGCGGCTATCGGTCTGGCTCACTGATCAGTAGTTTAGGTATATACAAGGGTATGAAAATATGTAAGCGCTCCATAACAAGAACGAAAAAAAACACCTACTAAAGTTTGAAATTTCTGGCCATTTATTATTTTTCGTTGCTCTACTCCAATTATAGACGCTATCTTCAACGCGCTTAGTAATCCCACACGTAACTGCTTTCCTTCATTTTAGAGAACCGTGTGTTTTTGTACTTGTTCTTCACGACTCAGAAGGGTTTTTTGGAGCCGCTCTCAAAGCAAGTGCTCTTTGTTTGACTGCGCTGGAAACGAGAAGGCAGGTGACTGGAAAACTCATTAACGCGTCCGGAGGAAAGCGAATCCCGTCAACCAAAAAAATAGCCAAGTGAACAGCATCAGCTCTGCTAAACTGGCTCAATGTAAGCTCAGCACGGTCCTTCAGGAATTGCCTTTAGGAATTGCCACCTCTTAAGAAGGGGCAGTTCAATCGGTGACAATTACTTCTATCAAGCCCATTCTGGAAGTAACGAGGCTGCACAAAAATGCCTACTTCTTTTGCAATCTTTTGGAAGAGATGAGTGGAGACGGTGCCTGCGAAATACATCTGTCATATATTTATCTGGCTCACGCTATTTTCATTCTTAGGTGAAAACAGTCGAAACAAAAGAATAGAGAACTCTATAGACTATACCTCAAAGGAAACTCTTGATGTTAACCTACAGGCCACTACGACAAATATTGGCATCTCTCACCTCCATCTGCGCACTGGCAAAGAAGACAACTATATGGAATACAAAGTGCCGCCGTGCACTGAAATTAATCGCGTGCATAGCAGGCAATATAAGCTTACTTACAATATCACAGGCAACCTAAAGCTTTTTATACCACGAGGAAAATTGTGTACGATGATGTCGTAAAAGTTACGTTGTTATTTCATACCTCTAGATTATTTGTGCAATTTATGACAGTGTAATAGGCATGCATGACCCAACAGATTGTACTTATGTAACACAAAAAGTTGTTAAATATAACTCAGACGTAACCGCAGTTACGCGGAACCGTGTTTCGTGTAGCGGGTGGGAACATTCTGAAAGTTGAGAAATTGAAGGTCGCGATAACTATTACGGAAATATTCTCTCGGTAATAATTGTTTCGTGATAATTTATATTAAATTGTGTAAAGCTATCACGAATCAAACACACCGTAAATGGCTTTATCTGCGACATTTATATTCAGTCTTAACGGAGACACAACATGCGGAAGGTGCAGACAAAAAAATTTCGCTGCCTTTCTTGTAGTTCTATTTCATCGCCGGCCTCACTTCATTTCTCAGTGCCATACAAAGTTCAGCTGCACCTTAATTTCGCATGAAACGTACCGCTTTGAGCGTTCTCCGTTTCTAAGAAGGGCTCAGAAGCTCCATTTGTGATCGAAAGGTCGTTATTCTTTTTCAATCGCGATGCCGCAGTATAGCCGTCTCTGGCTCAGTTACTCTTACAATTTTTCACTCGCTCCTCTTCCATCAATTCAGTCATCTTCCTCGAACAATTTCATCTGCTAGGCGGTGGTATATGGTGGGAGGAGATTATCGAAGTATTGATTTTTTTTGGAAGCACTTCGATATGCAAGGTTTATCTTTATATTTGTAGTCGTCGGTCGCCGTTGCTCTACTGTGCACCTCCAAGCATGCGGTATTCGCTCTTCGCTAGAAACTTCCGGGCGGGCGTGTGCAAGTAGATGTTGCAAGCAGCCCCGAACCCCATCAATTCTTGTCGTTTACTAAAGACAGGGGATGGTAAGGACGCGAGCGAACAACCAGCGTGAAGCGTTCGCATCACCCGAAGCCTGTGCTCCATGATACGAAACGTCGTCGCTTTACCCACTAGCTGCTACCTCGTCATTTTTTCCTCATCGCAGTTGCATCATTTGTTAGCGTAACGGAGCCGTTATGAAAGCTTAGCGATGACACCGTAAAGTTTTCCAGTTCAGTTTGTTAGGTTGGGCACTCGCAGCAGTCACAAGTGAAATATTCTGAAAAAGATAGAAAAAGTGTACTAGCATCCTGATTGAGCTTATTTAAGCGTAACTGTTTTCAGTGTGGTGAGCTGTGGTGAAAGTTCAAAAAGCTCGAACGCGAAAGAAGTTGCGACGACACTTCTAGGCGGTTTTAAGGTTGACGGATAATACGTTTAAGAAATAATCTTATTCGTCACTGTAATCACGTTTACATAGAACGGGCCGTAACGGAACTGATGTTGTCTGAGGGCAGTATTGCGGATATATATATATATATATATATATATATATATATATATATATATATATATATATATATATATATATATATATATATATATATATATATATAGACAAATTGGCGTAACTCAGTGGTGCAGGAGCCGGATGGTGCTGGTGGTACTCAGGCATGACCTCCGCGATTTCCTGCTCAATCGTTCGACGGAAGAGAGGGAGAAGAGTGGTTGACGGCTGTTGAACGTACTGAGGTGGAGCGAAGTCCAGCAGTGAGAACTGGCGCGCGATTTCCTCGCGCACGAATGACTTCACCTCTGCGAGCAAGGCGGAGTGGTCGGAATGGACCTGCAACGCACGTGTCGCCAGCAGGTCTACAACCATTACCTTGCCTTAACCGTCCGTTCGGGCGCGTAGGCATCGATTTGTATGGACCACTTCCTCTGACTTCGGCTGGTAACCGCTGGGCCATCGTCGCTATTGACCACCGCCCTCCCAGCGGCTGCAGCGCTCGATGTTGCCTCCTTCCTACTAAACCGATTCATACTGCGTCACGGTCCACCCCAAGAGCTTCTCAGCGATCGAGCCCGTATCTTCTTGTCGGAAGTCGTGGAAGCCATTCTCAAAGAGTGCCATGCTGTTCACCGCAAAACTACTGCTTACCACCCGCAGACGAGTGGCCTAACCGTACGATTTAACCGCACGCTCGGTGACATGCTCTCAATGTATGTCGCCGCGCCGATCACACCAAACGGGATGCCATTCTGCCCTTCGTCACCAACGCCTATAACACCGCCCCTCAGAGCACTACATGTTTTTCACCCTTCTTCTTACTGTACGGAAGGCACCCGTCGCACACCTTCGACACGATACTTCCATACAAGCCGGATCCATCGGAGTGTGCGCCTATTTCTTACACAGCCAGGCTTGCTGAAGAGTGTCGCGAGCTTGCCAAGACATTCACGACGCAGGAACAAGAGCTGGAGAAGAGCATTCGGGATGGCACCACCACTTCTGAGCCCATGCTACTCCCTGGAGCGCTCGTATGGCTATCGGTCCCTACCGCTGCAAGTGGCCTCTTTTCAAAACTACTGCCTAAATACGAAGGCCCCTACAGTGTCGTCGAGCGCACATCCCCGGTCAACTTCCTGATCGAACCCGTCGAACCATCTTCAGACATGCGCCGTCGAGGGCGCGACATTGTCAACGTGGAGCGCCTCAAGGCATACTATGATCCACTCGTAGTGAAAAGCTGTTAGGTCGCCGGGCGGCTAATAATATATATATATATATATATATATATATATATATATATATATATATATATATATATATATATGTATGCTTTCCCCCTCGCCCTCGTTTAGCCCTGCGGTGATATCAGCTTCGAAAATGATAACTTCGAGGATGCAAGCAAGCATATGGGGGCGATGCACGCTCGCACGAGCAGCCAAACTCTCTCCCTATAACTCGAAAATATGCCGTGATCGGCGCCACTGTACAACCTTGCAGAGTGCTCGTCCACGCGCTCGCGTTATGTAGCTCATACTGTGTGCGATAGTCCATAGCACAGGAGCGCACTCTGCGAATAGCATCGGGCAAAGAAAATTTAAAAGAACACTTTCTCTAAAGAATGCATGTCCATTCCGAAAAAGCAAATTTGTGCCACCATGGAAGTGTGCATCGTATACTATGCAAGTACGCTAGCCAGCTTACCCGCGTTTTCGTTTAAGCCACCAGAAACCGTGTTGAGCTTTTGAATGAAAAATGACTCGCGCATTTGGCGCTTATGATGTGACGTGAATACATATTCCAATATAATAATATTATCTGGGGTTTAACGTCCCATAACCACGATATGATTATGAGAGACGCCGTAGTGGAGGGCTCCGGACATTTCGGCCAGCTGGGGTTCTTTAACGTGCACCTAAATCAAAGTAAACGGGCCTCAAACATTCTCGCCTCCATCGAAAATGCAGCCGCCGCGCCCGGGATTCGATCCCGCGACCTTCGGGTCAGCCGTCGAACGCCATAACCACTAGACCACCGTGGCGGTGTCCCGATTACAATATAGTCGCCGTAAATGATTCAAAGGTATGCCCGGTGCTGGCGACGTGTCTAGATATTAACAAATGAAGCATAGAGTGCACATGCGCCTTTTTTTCCCCCGATGCTATTCGCAGAGTGCGCTCCTGTGCTATGTACGCCTTTCACGGCGCCAATGAATCTCGTATGTTCACGTCTCGCGGCATCTCGCTGGTCAGTGACGCGGTGTTTTGTCTAACGCGATATCTTTGTGTTTCATAGTGTTATTCGCTGTGTTGTGCCCACCATGCGCCTATAACTTGTTCTCGATGCGCACAATGTTTGATTGTGGTGCACTGCGCCACAGTGTGAAGCTACGCACCTATAAATAGTGTATGTCACATCGACGGCATTCAGTCTGACGAAGGCTGGCCCACCAGCCGAAACGTCAATAAAACTACATTTGGTACGTGAGTCCGTTTCATCACTCATATATATATATATATATATATATATATATATATATATATATATATATATATATATATATATATATATATATATATATATATATATATATAGAAGTTAGCGGTTGTTATTAGAAATGTGTCCAAAACCCTGAAAATAAGGGCACCGCGATATTTGCTCGCTACCTCCACAATACTTTTTCTGTGATGACCGCCGTCTTAAGACCAGATACGTTAGTTAAGACAGTGAGCATAGAAATTAGGTTGATTAACCTTTTAATTGCAGAAGACAGGTGGTTGGGTCAAAAGGGAAATTTGAAGTACTTCCTTCAAAGATCCCATTGCCGCATTGCGATTTCGAAAAAGCGGGCCCTGGTAACTTTTGCGGAGCGATGAAATACGACCAATTTCGCCCGCGAAACGGAAACCAAAAGGCCGACGCTTTCTTTTTTTTTCTTCTTTCCCTCCTCTCCCTCCTAAGTTTTCTATCTTTCTTCTCCAATCACCCTTGTAGGGTAGTCCACCGGTTGCTTTTCTGGTTAACCTCCGGCCTTTCTGCCTTATCAGTTTCATTCCGTCTCTCTCTTGCGGCATTGGGAGAGCGAAAAAAAAAAAACGAAAATGCATCGTGGTGTTCTTGCAACGTGTTTGTAGGCAGCCGTTCATCAGCGCCGATAAATACGTGTAAAACGTCGTAGCACGTAAGCGAAAGCAGGAAGAGCGGCGATAAGCGTCAACAAACACCCGGCGTTGAAGCCGCTCCTATCGAAAACCCTGAAACCAATTGCTGGCTCTTGACTCCCTCTAACTTGTCAGGTGATCAGTTTGACTGGTCGGCAACCGGAAATGGGCTACCGCCGGAAACAGCCGCGACGCTCCAATTATGTTTTTGTGTGTAGATAAGCGTGCCTTCCCGGAGAAAATCAATATAATAAAATAACTTAAGGAAAGCTGCATAAAATAGCAAGGAAAACGTACTGCAAAAAACCTAATGCTCGTATGGATGAGCGCACGAAAGCGGCGCGGCTGTTCTTATCCTATTGCTTTTGTCAGCATTTATTTTTCTTGGTTCACTAGAGCCTCGTTTGGTGGAAAACGCTCCCGTGTTGCTTCAAGGCACAGGCGTGCGCAGGGTTCCCCTTCAGGGGGGGGGGGGGGGGGGGTGAAGGTTCGAGCAAGAGACTCGAGCAAGAGCCTCCTTCCCAGATTTCTTACAAAACGGAATCTGGGAAGGAGGCTCTTGCTCGAGTCTTGGCACATTCAGAACACACCTGCAAATGTGAATCGGTCCCTAGGAACTATGCCCTAAGTATACGCCCACGGCCCAAAACGTGAGAGAAAGATAAATCCGGAGCCGTGGTGAAACAAGACGGGGAGGTGCTTCCATGACCAACCTAGTCACCCCCTGAGGAAGGGACCGAATCGGTACCGAAACGTCGGGCTCTCTATAAACTTGGCTGGAGCCATTTCAACCTCCTAAGTCCGACCCATCAGCATTCGACGAGACGACCGTAACATTTTCCTGTCGCCAAATCTTCCTTGAAGAGACAGCGGCGTCAGCGCGGATGACAACCAATCCCGCTAATTGAGCGGTGAGGTACTTCCGAGCGGCGGGCTTTTTGATGCGCCCCGTTGTGCGAGCATGTCACCCGTCGCCCTACGGCCTTCACGTGGCAAGGAAGGAACCACTTGGTGCCACAGGTGCAGAGTGCGGTGGCCACGCCCGAGTCGAGGACGTTGACTTGGGCGAGTGTGGGCGGCACCCTCATTAGTGTTGTGTGTGACGTGATAGGACCTTCCCAACCTGGAGCAATTCTCTCATCTAGGGATCTGGGGAAAAGAGGACCCTTAAAAATGATCCTCGCGGGTTCATTCGACGCGAAAGCTTCATCATGTAACAAGAAGTTCCTCATATAAGACGAAATCTTCGTCATGTTAGACAAAACGTTCTTGATGTAACGAAATGCTCGCCATGTAAACAATGTAAATAAACCACGTTAAGTTTCCCTTCAGCCTCTTCATGCTGCCACTGCATCTTCCTCCCGTGTCTCCGGTGCCTGCAAAGGCCGGTCGCAACAACATATACACAATGATTGTCTGAAAATAACAAAACCTAGGGTGTTTGATTTTGTGCGTGTTTTATACGCACAACGACATGGTTGTTATATGTTTTAACTAAAAGGGGAATGAAGAAGGCGCACTTCAGTAGCCTTGTGCTTATTTTTGTTGCAGAAGATAACAGTCTCCGTTTTCAACTTCCATGCTTAGGCTTGATGAAAGGAAAAAAAAATTCGACAACACCTCCCAGAGATGAGACAGATAGACTGAACATTTTTGTTTTGTGTCACTTTGTTATTATCCTCCCACTCACCATCTCAACATTTAGCTGCCAAGAGCAGCAGCGGACATTTTGTCATTATTTCGGCAACTTCGGGAAAACACCCTTTTTCTCTCACTTTTTTTTTTAAGGGAAAGCGCACTAAACAATCATAGTTTAGCACCTGCGAAAGTTTCAGCGCACTATGTGATAGGGGGTGTGTTAAAGAGAAGCGTAACAAGAGCAGCCGAATTTATTTTACAACTTCTAGCCGAAACTCATTTGTGACAGCAAGCTGGAAAGTTACGCCGGCAACCCATGAGACGTCTTGAGATTCTTCGGTACTTAAAGCTGCGAAATGTTGTGTATTAGATAATGGAAACTATATATCTTGCTCAGGCACTTAGGCCAAAGTTCTTGCGCTCGGCGAGAAACGCGTAAGTGACGACATGACAGGCTTCCATTGAGCGTCTTACTCGCCTTCTGTCTAAGGCATCTCTTTGCGGGAAAGCAAGCAAGAAATTGGCGAAGCTTGCACTAAGCCGCGAAAAGCTTGAAACAGCGAAGCGGGACGGGAAGGTATTTGCTAGGCATTAGCTAGGTGATGATAGGTTGTTTCTAGGTTGCTTCTAGGTTGTTCCTAGGCTGTAGCTAGGCCTGCAAGGCTGTTTCTAGGTTGCTTTTCAGCGCAGATAGGTTCGAGTTAAACAAAAGACACTCACAGAGAGGACACGGATCTCCAAACAACAGAGACGGAAACTCGTCCTGCAACCGAGCGTTCGCACCTTCCGTATATCTACGGGCACGTCGTCGTAAGCGTAGGTCTTCCATCCCCTCGGGGTCTACTCTCAGCCGCTGTTGCCTTTCTCATTCCCTAGTATTCTTTCGTCGTACGTACCACTGAAGCACTCCGTACGGATGCTTCAGCGAAGCTGAAATATGCGGCCATGGTGTTTGTCACTGGTTTGATCCCGATGGTTTATTAGATCAGATCCTTTCTCAAATACTGGTAGCAAACCGGAGACTGCTTCTGGTTAACCTCCCTGTCTTTCCTTTCTCCCTCTTCTCTCTTCTCAAATACTAGTTACGCCCGCCTAGAAATTTTAATTGGTGTTTGCCGCCAGGCTGTTGCATTCATTTTTAGTGGGCCAGCGGTGAGTAGTGGGATTTGTTCAATTTTCGTGGAACATAGCCGTTCATAATGATGATATTTTTGTACACACCAAAGTATTAACGGCCGGCTTGTGTGGCTTCGCTGTGAGAAGACTCTAGGAGTCCCTAGTGCATTCGCCTAAGACGACTAGAAGGTGAAATAAACTCTGTGTGACTATTTTATTATTATCATCATCATTGGAGCCTGAGAGGTCACATTAGTAGCTTTACACTTTGTTGATGCCGCGGCTGATGATGATCATGGCGATGAATTGTTGCTCAGCACTTTTTAAAGGGTTAGCTGCTTTCAGCCACGTACTATTTGCGCAATTCCCATGGTGTGACGCCTGATGCGATTGCACGCTTCTGCCACGAATTATTACATCTGGTAAATGGCACTTCCAACACCATTCAACCCCCCATTTTAGCACTGCTAAACGCTATTTTTTACTTGCGCGTTGCGTAGACTGGCGGCTGGCGATACTTTTAGCATAAGTCGAAGCACTTATATCAAATGATTTAGTATTTTAATCCCCCAATAAAATTGCCACATCGCTGCTGACAGCATAAGCGCGTAGTGTCGCTCGCCAGAACTATTGTGGGCGGAAAAGATGACGACACGCGCCAGTCTATGATTGGATAAATGTAATGTTAAATGTGACCGTGGCGTGACATCAAAGTTGAGATTACAGTTGGGTTTCGTTTTTATTTTCCGTGCTTTTTCAATGAACTACAAATAGACGCCGCCGTAACAAAAAAGACCACTACAACCGCAAAACACGAAAGAGGCGCTGGCTGCCATTACGCCTCTGTTTATTTATTTTTTTTTGCCTGCGCTGGTCGGATGTCCATACGAAACGCTTCTCCCTCTTCCCTCTTGTTGCGTCTGTGCATTTGCGAGCTGCCTCTTTCCGCACGTGCGGTAGGCTCTTTATTGTTGTTGAAACGGTGCAAGTAATCGTCTTCGTTGAATGACCTTGTAATTCGTCGGGCTGCTCACCGAACAACTCGCGTAGGGGCGACCGTGTTTCACCGCCCTTGCCGCTCCACAAATTCCCTTCTGGAATCGCTTCTCGGCCTCTTGGCTAAGATCGTTTGCCCTTCTGGAATGAGAGGAGGGAATGAAATAAATGTAGTTTTAAGGAACAGCAGACAAAGCCTCGCCAGCCTCGCTTCTAAGCGGTAGCTCCCGCTCAAGTTCTGACATATCAGGCCTCAGGCACAACTTTTGTTACTATGGCAACGACGTCAACAGTACGTTGGAAAGGACAAGCAACAATGGTTTGCAAGCTTCCCATACGTAGGAGCTTTCAGCTCATTTCATTGGGGCTCTCTGAAGAGTCGCAGGGCAAGTGAAATGCGGTCATGTGAGCCCGCGAAAATCGAGTTGAGGGTAGGCATCTTTTGTTCTTGTACTTTGAATTTTCTAGATCGAGTAACTTCAGACTGCCTGCCGCTATCGCTGCCGTTCTTGCTGCACTAACCTGTCCGTTTAAGCAACCCACAAGTAAAAAACTGGGGCGTTGAATAGTGTTGGAGGGCCCCTTTAACGCGACTCCTTGCCTGACATGGCGACAATATAGGGTGTTTTTTCGAAAGTGGTTTCAAGCACTGGCGTGGCTCTGTGGGAACTCTTCATGAACTCTTCGGTAACTATGCGGTAGGATACCTGACTGCCACACAGAATACCTGGGTTCCTATCCGGCTCGAATCCTTATTTTTAAAATGTGATTTTTTATTAAGGTGACATAAGTTTTATTACAGCACTCCGAGTTTTTCGAGCCGAGATTCTGGTGACCAATCTAAAGCCTTCGCCTTAATAATTCAGACCAGATCACGAAATGAAGACTTTTTAAAAGGAGCAGCTTGAAGTTTTCACTAGTGAATAATTGGTGAACATGTCTGATTAAAGGGACACTAAAGGCAAGTATGAAATCGACGTTGATTGTTGAAATTGTGGTCCAGAAACCTCGTAGTGCTACTTTTGTGCCAAGGAAGTGCTTATTTTGAATTAAAATTACGTTTTAGTGGTCCGCATCGCGTTAGCGCACTTCAAATCACCTGCCTGAAAGCGGTGTTTCTCACGTCACTGATCCCGTGCCCAACGTTGCCCGCCTTTACTGCGCGGCGGCGTGCATTGGCGGCGTGCACCATTCGGGCATCCGGCAACATCACATGCATGCGGCATTTTGTCGAACTTTCTGTCAGAACGACTTTCACGAGCGTGCAAAACAGACGCGGCAGTTCGCGATTACCGAAACTACCACTGAGACGCGACCGCGTGAGCGAAGCAGGGCGCCGGGCAAAGCGCTGTTCGGCAAAACGAACCCTTTGAACCACGCGCGCCGTTTCCCGTGGCAACGCCAAAGAGGTTTTTTTTTCATGAATCAAACAGAAACGAACAAGCAGCATTTTATTACGCCTCTTGATGCACGGAAGGTTCTTTTTTTATCGCAGCTAGTTTGATCACGAGTGATTAATTCTAGTCGGACTCTCTCACGTCATCGGGATCATTTCCAAAATGTCCCGCTCGTGGCGCTCGTCGTGTGATACATTTGTGAGACGGTTAGAGTATTGGTGGCAGAAAAGTAGAGATAAAGTACAAAAATAAATAATGGGGAAAAAAATAAGGTCATTCTGCCTTAAGAGGGAGAGAGATAGACCGTGAATTTATAATTTTTTGGTATAATAACATAGATTTAATCAATGTAGATAAGGTATCAGGCCAGCATGAAACAAGGAAGTTTTTTCTTTTTTCTTCGAGCATGGTGGCAGACACGTCACCGTCCCGTTATAAAGGGGACGCTCATAGCATCCATCCATCCATTTAGCTTAATTTCTCGGTAAGTAGGGCACTGCTGTTGATAATATTGCCGTTTTAGACGTTGTCATACATTGAGCTTGCACTCTGATATAAATTGTTATTTGCCCTTAGTGTCCCTGTAACCATAAAAATCTTGCCCGCGGGAGTAAAATCATCACTTCTGATAACTTGATATGAAATTCCTAACTACGCACTTGCCAACAAACTTGTTCTTTGTGTGAAAGTATGCGCGTTCCTCAAACAGCAAGTGTCCATGCAAGACAGCCTAATCAAATCCTGGAGCCATAGGTGTATCGCGCATACTTTGAACCCGTGGTGTCTTTCTAAGAGCCCTCCAAAAATTGAAGGGAAATTGCATGTTGTCAAATCACCTATGTGCATGTGTGCTTCATCTCGTTCATCAAGCATGCGAGCAGGAACAGGCTAAATGTTTTCTCATAATGTGAACTAGAACATCGCCACCTCTGTTTGTTCTGTGAATGGTTCTGCTGCTTCCTAATCCTTCAGTGATGCCCCCATTAGTTTTCATTCAATGGCACGCTGCCCAATATTAACTTCATCTTAACTTCAACTGAAACTGAAGTTTCTTTGTTATTCTCCAAGTTTCCGCCCTGTATGTTAGTACTGGTAATATGCAATGGTTGCATACTTCCCGCTTTAGGTACAGTGGTGAAATGTCATCTTTATGCTGTTTCATTTAAAACAGAAACTCTTATGCAATCACCTAAGACGACCCAAAAGGCGAAAACAATCTTTCTCTTCTCAGTGGACGTATTGACCGTCCCTCGCCTCCTACCGAAAGCTTTCCGCACCTAACGTGCTTTTGCACTGCCTCCAGGATCGGAGGCATTGCAAGTTTCCCGCAGCTCACCTGGTTTTGCCCTACCTCCGTGATCGACCCATCTTTGAGAAAGCGACGATGTCATGCGGTTACGTCATAATCTGACGTCAGAATGACGCCATAACACCGTCGTCATGATGACGTCACTCAATTCGGCGATCTGTAGCATCCTGATGACGTCATACTGTGACGTCATCGCGTTATGATTTTTTGCATCACTTGTGTTGACGCTGCCGACGCGGGACGCCGACGGTCAATTTTCTCGTTTGACGAACCAGTAAGCATCTCGCCTTAATGCGGCGTTAATTGTGTTACGTTCTCAGAACGGCCGTGAACGTCCATGATTTCAACGTCCAGCGATGGGCGTTCACTCGCGTGTAGCGTTCCGAAATCCGCGCATAATGCAGGCCGTCAAGGTCCGGGTCGTCAGAGAACCGGCGAGTAACGTTCGTCAAGAACTAGATTTGAGAAATACACTGTGCAATGCGCTTACATTCCTCTTATCTCGTTTGTCTGGGTAACGGTGGTTATGGTTCGAGGCAAAGCATGCTTGTGGCAACACGAATTTCCCGACCAATCTATAATGTTTTTGTGTTGCATCAGAGACGGCGAAGAGGGCTGCCGCGGCAGATTATCCGGTGCTTGACATTCGTGCATGCAATTTCGTCATTTCTCGCTATGGATGGCTGGTTGATTGCACGACTGGGATGAATTGTTCGGTATGCCTCGGCGTCGCTCAACATGGTGACCGCTAGTTCGCGGTGAAAGTCGCTGGCGCGCTACACAGAGTATACCACTGTCATTTACGCAATGAATGATGTATGTTCAAGCATAGATAAGCTGTTCTTTATGAAGTTGAGGGGACACATACTGATGTGGCAAAAGAAGAACGCCATCATTAGGCCTTCACGAATACTAGGCCTATAGACGGATGACTGGTGCACCCCTGAATCTGCGTATATCTTAAAGAAGGAGTGAATTAAAGGGCAAGAGACATGAGAAGAGAAAAGACAAGGTTGTTAACAAAAAAAAACGATAATGTGGTTCCTGCTGAACAAAAGAGAACATGTTAGATTGCGATCTACACTTATTAATGGCAAAGTTTGTGACAAGCACATGCCACTTTTGGGCGTTAAACCTACCTGCCACCATTATCCGTCTCTGGTTTTCTTTTTTTTCGCTTTTTTCTTTTATCGCTTAACTGTTACTAAGTGTTAGGCGCAAACGTGTGCGCTTTAGCAACTGCATGCGACGAAGTAATGTTACAAAACTAAATCGGAGCGATACAAGTAGCACGTCCACGAATTGCACATACAGCACTCAAAGTATTGTTGAGTAAGCACTACAAATACTTCGCAGACGCTTAGCTGGACCTCGTTTTGATAAAGCATACACTAGGCCTATCCTCGTGGCTGTAGTAGCTCTCTTTCGTTGCTTACATTGCTTACGCAAAAAGTAAGATCGCCGTTGCATAAATATTGCACTTAACGCGCTGGGCAGTAAGCAGTCTGCCAGAAACAAATTTTTATCGTTGCCATTTTTTTTCTCTTTAAATTCTAAGCACTTCTTGACAAACCAAAGCCACTTTCTGACCGTTCCTATCATCGCGTATGTCTGGGCGCTCTCGGGGTCGTCCGTTTATCTGGGTATATATCAAAATTTGCATAGAAGGACATAGGTCATTGTGGAATAACATGCAGGGCAACACGGTTAGAAGACGGTCAGAAGACTAGATTCACAGAAGAAGAGAAGGCTTTGTGTCTTAGAGCCGTGAGTACTTACCGTGGCGAAATGAGCGGCCGCGGCTCTAAGCTCCAGTTTCTCAGCGGATCAGCATTTTTGACGGTGGCAGACCGCAAGAATGCGCCGTGGTCCCTGATAAGCGATAGGTTCACAGTCCTCTGGCACGGTTGCTTCGCTCGGCCCCGCCACGGTGGTCTAGTGGTTATGGCACTCCGCTGCTGACCCGAAGGTTGCGGGATCGAATCCCGGCCGCGGCGGCTGCATTTTCGGTGGAGGCGAAAATGTTTGAGGCCCGTTTACTTAGATTTAGGTGCACGTTAAAGAACCCCATCTCGTCGAAATTTCCGGAGCCCTCCACTGCGGCGTCTCTCATAATCATATTGTGGTCCTTGGGATGTTAAAGCCCAGATATTATTGTTAGTATTGTTTCGCTCGAAGCACGGCTGAGAATACGGCGATGTAGCAGAGCACTGATATTCGCGATGCCCATCGACTGTTACGCCACCAAGCCGGATGTCAGGAAGAGGGTTAGCAGACGACAAACCGGCAGCCGCTCCCTAGTTCGACTGTGCTATCCCGATTGTCGGCGCGTTGTTTGGAAAGAAACACTACAACTTTGCACGTTCGTGAATCCGTGAACAAACCACTGTCGTCCGTGAAAAGATGAAATTTGATGCTTTCTTGCGAGACGCGTACGTTTTCGTGAAAATACATGGTGAAGGTCTCTGGGCAAGTCATGCTGCCAGTGATGGCACACAGCGTGCACATTTCAGCTCCGCGAAGTTTCCGGTGGCCAAGCAGGTTAGTGAAATGTTAGTGTCTGTCTTTTTCTGTCGAAAGGCGCGCTATTTCTCTTGTATATAATATCCGTCGGTGTTTTTGCAGTGGATGAAACACGATAACTTTATACACGGCGTGGCGCGTGAGCTCGCGATGTCCTCTTCTATACCTGAATAATATAAGCGCCTTCGTAAATTATAGCTGATACATGGAACTCAAACGCCTTATATTTTGTCAGAAAAGAGCTGTACGAATCTTGGGAGCGATTATGTAGGCATTCGAAGCTGCGCTCGCTCCACGGTATTTTTGGTTTTTTCTTTTTTGTGAACTAAGACCAAGCACCGGCCGCGTTGCGGGTTCAGGTCTTGTCCTCATCTGACGGTGATGAAACGGGATCGATTGATTGATGGAATATGTCTATATCCACGTTAGTGGACCCCAGCTGGCGAAATTGGATCGGCAGCCCCGCTCTCGACGTCGTCCTTACTCGTGTGTTGCTTTCATAGCCCGCGCTCTCCTGCAAAGTGTTCTCTGAGCCCAGAACGCGCAGAAGGCGAGACAGCTCTCGTGGGAGGAAATTCTTTAGATTGATTTTGACAGTGACGTTCAAAGAGACCATGCACCTTGACTGCGAGGATTTTTCACTGGACATTTAAGTCTGTGAAAGCAACTACAGCGACGGCCTCGATGAAGGTGCTGCAGCAGCGATTTTCCTTAACCTGCTTTGCTGATTACCATCTGTACGACAAGCGCCTCACAATCGTAAGTCGTCGTTGTTGAGAAATTCTTCGACGTTGGGAAAAGCATGCGTGGGCATTCGTTTCGAGGTGTTCATCAAACCTGTAAGCATCCGAGGGAAGTGAACATGTGCACTCCGCGTTCCTCACCACGCAAGTATAACGATGACAGAGTAACATGTTCGGAAACCATTGTCACGCTAAACATGCGGTCCTGTGCAGCAACGATGGCCTTACCCGCTAGCGGCCTATTACCACGGCAAATCTGACAGGCATGCACGGTACGCATACTTGGAGTGGCGTTCAGTTAATACGTTTCATGCAGCACGCACAAGATTTCGCAAAGTATCGTTGATTCACGGTAACGGAGCCGAAATGTAACCTCTCTCAACGCAGTAAATAATGAGGTGGACAAGCATTTCGCACTTCCCATGGTTCGGGCAAGTATTTCGGCCTGAATACACTTGATGCGGTTCATGACCTCATCCGGCGAAAATGGCACGGGCCGTTTGTCCGCACGTCCTATCTCTTCCTTTGCTAACAAGCGGCTTGACCCTCCTCCGGGTGCTTTCTTGAATCGTGGCAGGACTGCGCATATGCGTGCCCGTCCGTGGTGATGACTGCAGGGCGCGCATTATACCAATGCGAATGCTTGCCGCTCTTCGGGTTTCATTTGACGCCGATAGTACGTACGTTTCCACACACACAAAAAAAATTGGATCGGTCTTTTTGGAATGCCCTCTACGTAACGAAACGCACTTGGCCCTATAGTAAACAATAAAATTTTGCATACATGATCTTACCTAATTAACCAATTAAGCACAATATAAAAATACCCTAACGAGCGCCACATGGTGGCGGCTAACCCTATTTGCAGTTAGCGTAGTGGTGTCACAGAACTTCTTCAATTATTAGCACGTGGCAACCCGACGACATTTCAATGGAGAATGCCTAGCTCTAATTTAAGTAAACTTGTTATACATAACATTTCCATTTTGTCTTTCGTATTTCATGTATTCAAAGTTATTTTCGCGGTATCACCTTCTCTGACACGTTTAAGGCTCGGCCTACGCATGTTATAGGTGGTGTCTGCGATGTGCACAAGGCAATGTTTTTGCGCCAGGACGCACACGTTTCAACGCCCACTTTATCAACAATACAAATTCAAGCCCTGGTTATGAACTAATAATAACATGGTTATCTAACCCCGATACCAGCTGCATTCATAGCTGGGGTTGAATCCCCCGAACATCACTCAATTTCTGTTTCTCTTGGGGAGCACTTTCTCACTGTCTGCCTCTCTCTCTCTGAGGCGTTGGTGAGCAAACTGGCGTACTTAGTGGAATAAGTGCACAGTCATTGTGAGCTCAAGAAGGGTACACATTCAATGCTTGATTTGGATTCGGCCTACTCGTGTTGAAATAGGTGGATGGGGCTCCGGAAAAGAACCATGCAGCTTCAGGAAGAGCAACAACTTCACCCTGCAAGTTTTCTACCATTTGCTGACTTCTTCCTTAGTGAATTCAATGAGGGTATTTTCTCAATGGTGTGGATCCTGTTTTAATGATGTTTGTTGAAGGTACACAGTAACGCTATCCGCACAGCTTTTTCGAGTCGACAAATCGCTTCCTTTATCCTGTTTCAGTCCTATTCAAGGCCTTCGCGTGGAAATGAATAGACGAAAAAAAAAGCTCGTTAAGACGTTCGGAATAAGGAAGCTAAGATGAAGTCGCCGGGGCAGAGGTCGTCAATAGTCACTTTCTGCAGACCCAGGAAAAAAACTATTATAATGAGCAAAACGACAGTGAAAGAAAATAAACTAAATTGGAGAATCTTGTTTAACGCTGAACTAAACCAAATTTTTTAAAGGATTTGAGAAATCTCATATTAATAAAGAAGCCTAAACTCTGATTAAAATGAAGAGCGAGTAGTGACTTTATGCAGTGATACTGCAGGTATGACTAGTTTATTTTCAGCGCGCCATGTGATCATTTTAAATTTCGAAAGCCGAATGAGCAGAGGGACCTTTGATGTTTGAGTTCGGTACCAGAGTGCATGAGCGATTTAGTTGTTTTGTTTCAAACCAAACTGTGTATTTTGGACAGGTAATTGTTAGTTTTTTAAACAAAGCGTTTCTCTAACAAATGACTCGTCACGTATGACAACACTTGTCAGAATTTCTTAATGAAGCATAAGAGGATGCGCCAGGTCTCCTACAACTTCTTCAAAGTACGCATACTCTGTACGTACAATGCTGTGTACAATGCAATCATTATTATGATAGCCTTAACGTTCAAAAAAATGCATTTACAGGAACATATACATATCACGTGTGATTTGAAATAACTCGTAGCGCGTTTCTTCACCATTTTAGTCTGACCTGAAAAGAGTGACGTGTATATCATATTTTTATTTGCCAATGTATTGCACACGTATTCTTGAGAAACCATAAAATTACAGGGGATTTTGTGACCAATTAATACCAAGCTAAAGTGGTTCTCGAAAAAGGAAAGGCTGTGCATCGTACGGCGAAAACTTCTTTCTTATTTGCAGTAAAAGACTATAGGCATCATTCGACAGTTCGTTTTTAGCTCAATTTACTTTTGAAGACCCATGTACCATTTCGTTTCTTAATACCAAGGTTCTATACAGAACAACAGTGGTCTCAGAATGCTGGAACTTTGCAGCTAAGTAATTGTACTCTTCGACGATACGAAGTATTACAACCCGAAGTCTGCGCTGTGCATTAGCTCTCGAAAGGAAGATACATTTTAAGGCGTAAGCCTTAGATGCCTCATCAAACGAGAGAAGTTACTGCAAGAAATCAGCATGTGATGGTGTCATCCTATGATATCACAGGTTGCACATGCTGACGATGACGTCACACATTCTGACGTCATCGCGTGGCATCGTCGCTTGGTCAAAAGTGGGTTGTTCCCAGAGGCACTGAAAAAAAAACGCAAAGTGCGAGGTTAATACAAGGAGAAGCAGAGGGCTTTCGTCTTGCAGTCGTTTTAGGCAAATACATAGGGGGCAGTGTGACTTTTCCCAAACAGTCTTAGCAATTGCCGGTGTGCCACCCTCTAAGCTACGCCTCTGACCCAGGGTAACGCGCTTCCAAATCCAATGTTCATACCAGCGTAGTAGTAGCAGAGCGTTCACACTCACGGGCGTCGGCAGTCGACCGGCGTCTCGCTGTCACCGTGACGCAGCATTTAGTGTGACGGCCCAGACAGTGAGTTGCCGACGGTGGCGACAGTGTTGGTTCGGACACGGCCGTTGTCTTTTCTACAGCAGAAGTATCGAAAACACCTACTGCTGCAAGCAAAATTGTGGGCTGCATTCTTCAGTTGTCATCTTCCTAGGACTGATACAAGCGTGTTACGTCGATGCAGATCTACTCGCCGTCACGAAAGGTGGGCTGCTTACTATATCTTTATTACATCCGTTTCAGACACTTCCAGAAATTGTTGTGATGACACCATTTGGTTGAAAAAAACACACCACCAAGGCATATAACATTAAAACACGGCACTTAACAACGTCATCCGAGGGTTGACCTACACGGGATGTTGGCGTGACTGTACGAACATTTTTCAGATCAACTTCGCATGTCAACTGCATGTTTGGATAGCCAGCAAAGCGTGCAGATATAGGGAATATTTCTGAACACGCCTTACATACAACGTATCGAGCTTGGCTATTCGTTTTGCGAATGGAATACTGCAGTATCAGTACATCGATTTTACTGTGTGACACATCGATGAAGTTGCGGACACTGACCGAGTCAAGGTGAAAAACGCACGAGCCACGTTTCGGGCCCCGTACGGTTTCCTTGATGACGCTAGAGTAGGTAAGAGCTGTACGTCGGTTTTTATACTAAAATAAGACGTAGTTAATGGTTGTGGTTAGCGGCAGATTTCCGAAACGTCTCTCATGTGTTTTTCACCTTGATTTAGTCAGTGGCCGCCATGGTCATCACGTTACCTGACGAGACGAACCTTCGTCAAGCTCCTGACTTTGACACATTGTATCTGTCACGTGACACCTTGTAATAATAGGAATCCTCATGGTGGCGTAAAAACCTCTGGGCGAAGCTTATGACTGGGGTGACCCAACTTAAGATTGGAAGATTGGAGTGTTTGGGGATAGACCAAACTGTAAAGTTAGGCGTGGGCCAACTCAAAATGTTGGGGTGGACTGACTTGACAACTTTGGGCTGCACCCATTTTGAAAAAAATGTGGGAGTGGGTCACCTTAATGCTTTCGGATGGGTCAACTTCAATATTCGGAGTTGACCAACATAAAAAATTGGGCACGGGCTGACTAGACCTTTTGAGACTGGGCCTTAAAGGGACCCTGTGAGACTTTTTCAGCATGGTCAGAAAACGGTGCGGATCAGTAGTAGAGGCTCCTGAGAACACGTGAGTCAAACATTAGAGCACAGTACGCGGCCTAATATTTACAATTAACTCTCAAAGTCAGCGAGAAATCGCTCGCTCTTCTCTCGACAAATGATGCCATAAACCAAGTGGCCGCGCCATCAACCTGAAGTCCACGGCCGTTGGCTGATTTCAGCATCGTGTGCAGCATAATTAGCACGGCCGCCGCAGGATGCCGCCACGTGTCCGCGCGCTCATTCGCGGGCACGCTGAAAGTAAGCCGAGCGTTCGAAAAAAAAAAAGAAAGAGAAGAAAGCAATCAAGGTCGTGTCATCTCGCCCCCTAACACATGTACTTGCAGTGCAGTGCAAAACCAGCAGTTGATTTTTAAAAAAGACACCTCTGTTGCGACAAGAAAAAAGTGATTGTGACGGCGTTGCGGCTCAGATGAACTGTGTCAACAAAATGACATGCATTTGGGATTGAAACACCGCACGTAACTGCATACCGCACGTGATGCTGCACATCAGGCACACACATGGCGCGGCGCACGTACGGTTGCGACCCAGATCGAGCCGTTTACATCACCCAGCTGCATCGCACTGTGTGTGTGTGTGCGTGGGCCTGTGTGAGCGCGCGTGTGTCTGGGTGCGCACGCGCGCGTTATATATCCCAAGGCCCGAGAATTCGTGCATGGACGTCTATTGCTATTACTTTGTACCTGTACTTCGTGCCCTTAACATTCACTGTCATACGTTAGCTGGCTTGTTCACTTTTGTCAACGTTACGCTCGTAAACAGAAGGGCGTATTTGGGAACGGTTTTTCTCCCGCAGTGATAATTGTTATCTATCACGTGTGTCTATAATGACGCAAACACGCGCCCGGTACTTCTGGCTACATAAGGAAACACATGAGGAAAAACTATGAATAATTGCTGGGGTTGAACGCCCCAGAACCACGATTTTCCGGAAATTTTGACCATGCAGTGTTCTTTGACGTGCACCTAAATCTAAGTACACGGGCCTCAGGCATTTTCCCCTCCATAGAAAATGCCGCCGGCCCGGCAGGGATTCGATCCCGCGAACTGCGGGTCAACAGTCGAGCACCATAACCACTAGACCACCGTGGCAGGTGAAAATAATGAGTAGGTGGAAGACTCGACAAGAAAAATACATATGACTGTACTTGTATTGGGGGAATGCGGAATGTGAAACACAAGACTATTTGAGTGTGATATGCACAAGTTGTTTTTCGTACCTTACGCATATGGAAACGTCATTGTTTCTACAAAACTTGTAGAAATCACTTGCAACGGCAGCAGAAGCAAAGCGAACGAACATTGTGCTACGTGTGTTTGGAATGAATTCCTTTCAAGGAGGTTGCGGAGCGCATACGTCAAGCTAGGCAAGACCCTGCAGGTTTCATCTCAGTAGTCAAGTGCAAGCGCCAACGCTGGCATGATTCTATTGCATTTTCACGTACCATTTGGCACGTAAGAATGTTCTACAGCATCGCCGTCTAGTCATGTATGAAGGGATGAGTTTGTCATTTTTTTCTTTACTAATGTGCTTCGCACTTGCGCCCGTACGACAAGGCTTTCCGGTGGCTGCAGCATATGAATTTATCTGATAACGCCATTACCATTGCTGACGAACTTTCTTCGTTACATCACGTCATCTAGATGTTCCAGCTGATTGTAACTTCATGTGAACACCCTCTTAAGCTTCATAATTGCCTTTAAGGCGCGAGAGTACACAAACACAAGGAAGGACACGGGAAAAGCGCCTCCGGTGTCCTTCCTTGCGTTTGTGTTCTCTCGCGCCTTAAAGTCAATTATGAACGTTCACCAACTCGCCCAACAAAAAGTTCTCTTTCACTTACAGCCGCTACGTGCCGTTAAGTTATCTGTCTAATGTGCAAAAACGAGACAACAATTAAACCTGCATATAGACATAAAGACAGTTCCTTGATCTAACCAATCATTTATCTTTTAAGACATGAAAAACATTTAATGAGAAAGAACTATCGGCACCAGTATCAAAGACATTGTTTTCAATTTGCGTAGTATAGCACCAGGACAACGTGGGACACACAGCAGATTTACAGCGTAATCTTGAGGAGTGGTCTTTAAAGTACCCGTTGTAAACCCCTTTAGGACGCTTGATTCAAGTACTGAGCGTAGATAGCAGTGGTGTAATGCACACACGTTTTCCGAAATACTCGCGGTTCACACTGTGATGCAAACTGTACGTTGTGAAGGATATTCAGTTTGACACTACGGCCACTCGTTTGTTTGTTAACAGAAATCCACATAAGACAAAGGAAAGACCGTGTTAAATAATGTTCATGAGATTCTGATCACTTCTGTCGAAGTTATGAGAGTGCCCGTACTTGGCTGGCAGTTCCATAGCTTGCCACCGCCAGGCCGCTTATTGATCAAGCAAAGGACGTTGTTGGCATGCATGGGTCATGAGAATGTATAAGATGACTGAAGAAGTCAGGAAATGTGTTGATTCATACTGCTCGCTTTCAGAAGCAAAGAGACAGCTTCGTAAATGCTTAATTGCTGCTTCGTATGCAATGTTTCTCGCAGGTTAGAACCTTGTCTTCCACGACAACAGCTCCGGTGATGTCTCTTTTTAAGAGCCAGTGCCTCGCGTTCAGATGATAAAGTTGTAGGAAGATAAATACATAAGGCGTTCGCACGCATTAGAAAAATTACCCTCTACACGGATGGTTTATTCGGCTTTTCGCTTCCCTTTTACGTACATTTCTAGATCGCTCTTTCTTAAATTCTTTTTTTTTTATATAAAAGCCAGTTTGCGTAACACATTCCATGAAGGAAAGGTACCTTCCTTTTGTTTAATCTTTAACCCCTCGCAATTTTACACGCTATTTAGTTCGGTTGCTTGAGTTTGGAGAAAAAGATCTCATGCACTGGTTGTTTGAAGCAAACGTGGAAACTGAAAAAATAAATACATTATAGAAAGTCGACGCAACCGAATAAGCGAACCGCCTTTGGGCGAAGCGATTGAAAAAGAATAAACGAAGAATAAACGCCTTAAGCTACAGAAAACGAGTGCAATGAAGACGCCAGCCGGCTCAAATCACTTTCTCACTCTCTCCATTTGAGCCGCCCCAAAAACAGTTTTATCTTTATGTGGACGGGAAGCTTCTCGCGTTTGCTGGACGAGCAGTGCTCGTGGAAAGATCCCGGTATATACTGTATGCAGAGCCGGTCCTCCAGCTGTCTCTGGTGATTTGAAGTAGATAGGACAAGCAGCTGGCGCCAAACCCGGTGGGATAAATAGAGCCCTCTGCTCTTCACGGACCCTGTTTTGAAGACGTGGACTTAGCCACGGCCAGTCTGTTCGACTTGGAAATGTGTACAAGTTCCTTGACTGTTTCTTTTGATTGACTATAATTTAGCGTTCCGATTACAAACTGGTCAGAATTTCCACACATGTGTATGTATTGACTCATTATCGAAACATATGTCAAGATTTTGATCGCCTGTACGTGATTGAGTTATGTGCACACGTAAGTAGACCAGGTGTTTCAGCCTGGTCTACTTACGTATGCACAACACCATCAGCCTGGTCTAATTCGAATGCACATTTTGAGAACTCTTCGAGAGGCCTTCAAATGACAATTGCTGGGATTGGGGCGTAAACTGTAATCACTTTCGCAATCGTTTCTCGCATGATGACGAAGTCCGCGCAGTTAATATTTCCGAGTTTCACTCCTCACCTGATGCTAAGAAATAATGCCGACACTTCGTCAGATATCCGAATTTCTAATGTCGATGAGTGCAGAGCTTCCTGGATGCGGAAGGCTTTTCATTTTCTTGTTCACCTAAAATTACAGTTTAAAGTCGCGTTAAGCAATTGATGGTCTGCTCAATGAGGTGCCACGCAACGGCTTTTCCTCAAAGCCTCAGCTACGTAACTTTTCCTTTGTGTAATGCGCGCTAAATCACATTTCGGGAGCAGGAAACACACCTTGGTCGCCCGGTTTTGACACCACCAACTCGAACGCCAGCGGCGGCAACCTCAGAAGATATCGATAATTTGATTCAAATCGAGGGAACCACAAGGTAGTCAAAAAGTAGCCAAGTAGCCAAGGCGTTTATTTTTGCCGCTACCGGCCTACAAATGTAGCCAAATTAGCGAAAAGTAGCCAAACCTGGCAAGACTGTCCCTTACCCTCCTGCAAAAGTCCCTTACGCTCCGATGCTGACGCGAAGCGCCCATATTACTTTCTCTGTGGAGGGCATGGGCTAGAGGTAAACGGCTGCGCTGTAAAATATCGCTCGTGTGCATAGTACTTAAACAAATGTACCGGAGGACTCCCGCGAGGTTCTTTCAATTAGCGCGGACAGCCCAACCTATAAGAAAACGCGCCGCTTTGTTCCTCATACTACGCAAGCTAGGCGCGTCCGACAGAGTCCTTGCCCTAATCGCATCAATCGCGACTTGAGAAAACGGTCAACGATCGACAGTCGCTCTTGCTCGCTTCATGCAATCTACCCAATTTTTGTGGCGCATGCCCGTTTATGATGGACCGTGACGGCGACATGACACGCCGACAAGACTAGATCCCTAAGGTGCTTCTCCCCTAAAGGACATATTGAGCCGAGCCCCGACAAGATGCGAACGCGATGCGCGCGTCTCCCCGCTGCATGAGTGGGCGGACTGCGGCCGGGCTAGAGGGGGATGTGTGCGCGTGTCTGTTTTCTGCATGCCCCTAGTGACCAATGTCAGCGAACTTGGGAAGGCCACTGCGAGCAAAGCAGCTCCCTCTGGTCAGTGGACGGTAATTCACATCCCCGAAAAATTCCAACTTTGCGAAATTTAACGCCAGACACGCGTCGCGGAATGGGCCTTTCGTTGGGCCGTTGCAGATGGGCAAACGCTGCAAAGAACTACCTAATGCATATGCAACCCGAAACCAAAGTTCCAGGAACACCTTAACTACACACACACACACACACACACACACACACCACACACACACACACAACACACACACACACACACACACACACACACACACGCACGCACGCACACCAGTGCACACACTTTGCTACAGAAAGGATGTGCATACATACGCTTACTATCACTTCGACAACTTCCACGTCGACTGCTGAGATTTTTTTCACAGTGAAGCGATATAGTGCTGGGATCAAGCAGTACATGTACACTCTAAGAAAAAAAAAAGAGTATGTGTGAATCGTTTCGGATAGTACTGGCTTGCCACGCATACGACTCTCTTTAAAGAAACACGGTGACTCTCTTGGTGGGTCGGAGTCGGCGCGCTCTGGGAGAGTACCCTGACCCTCCAAGAAGAGTGGAAGGACTCTTATCCGAAGGATCACATTACCACTTATGAAGGAGTCAGACGACTCTTGCCAGTAACACTACTACGGGGGTCAAATGACACACACTGAAGGCATCAAGCGACACCACTCCACAACTGTATTAAGTTAATCAATTGACCGATGCTCTACTTTTACGCGACTACTGTTGGAAATAGTGAAGTATTCATTTTAAGTAAGTCCAATAACACTTGCCATTGTGCCCAGCGACTGCGAAACCTCTCCGAAAAGAGTCACCTATACTCTTCTTTTTTTCTTAGGGTGTAGTTCAAAGCACGCACGTGGCCCGTTGCGTGCCCAGAAAACAGCGGATCTTGCCTAGTGGAATTTATTGCCGTGGTGGCGCCACAAGATAGGTCGCACCAAGGACGTTAAAAAAACCTTTCACCATCTCCCACTAAAGGGAGCCATGTGGGGATGCTAAGCAGAGCATGGGTCGACTTAAAGTTCCGTTCATCACGGGCACCTTGTCCGATGTTAACGCGTCCTTGCATGTGGAGCACACCATGAATTCATTGTAGTTGCTTTTCCTGTTACTCGTCTCGAACTCTTGTTGGAGCACGCCACGCGGGTTCATCGCGCGTCTGCAGAATCTCGTTCCCTGACGCCATCACGTGATTGCTGAGAGAGTGTAAGGGGGAGAGGTCACAGCGTCCCTACCCAGCCCGTTACACAAGCCCGAACGTGCTAGCGTGTCCCAGCGCGTTCTGACTAGGATACAACGCGTTGGTTCATCGCGCGTCTGCAGAATCTCGTTCGCCGACACCATCACATAATTTCTGAGAAAGTGTAAGGGGGAGAAGCCACAGCGTCTTAACCAGTCCCTTACCCAGGCCCGAACGCGTACCATCACATGATTTCTGAGAAAGTGTAAGGGGGAGAAGCCACAGCGTCTTAACCAGTCCCTTACACAGGCCCGAAAGCGTTGGCGCGTGCCAGCACACGTGGTTTTGTGTGCGTTACGCCAAGCTAGGACAGCATACGGCAGCCCGGTCCCCTAAATGTACCATCATCAAGGCGGTCGAAGAACAAGACGGAGGAGATTTCTCCTTGGCGCGAGCGCGCGCTCTGCACGTATCATCATCAAGGCGGTCGAAGAACAAGATGAAGAAGACTTCTCCTTGCCGCGAGCACGCGCTCAATATGTTACAGATGGCTATGGTAGGTTTTAGAAAGCGGACGGTCGCCAGTGGAACTACGGACAAAGCCCAGCGCAAAAGCTGCTTCGCATCTAAATTTCTGGAAAGGAACCTCTCGCACCGCCTTGCCAGCGAAAGTGAAGCCAGCTTTTGCCTACGAAAGAGCTCGGAAACAGGCTCTTTTCTGGTGGTGCCTACTTAGAGATCAAATGGCTTTGATCTGTTAGTGTAAATACTACGTTAATTACAAAATAAAAGATGCTTTTGTTGCCCACAAAAGTAACCCTTCGAGAGGAGTATCGGCAATTGATCTCCAATAAAATTTGCCGTGACTTTGGGCTTACCTACTCATGGCCTCCGAGATTAGCCGGCGCGCCGCCGGCTAATCTCGGAGGCCATGACTTACGAGAACTAGTAACACAAGGACACACTTGGAGCAGTATCTGACCCGTAAAAGTTGCCATATTAAACTCGTCTGGCGTGTGAGGAAAACGCTCGCTTTCCTTCGCCAAACGCCGATGGTTTATCGTGCCCCTACAAAGAGGGCGGGCGCAGCCTCCATCTTTTAGTGGGTACGGCTTCACTATTGCGCAATAATCACCACTCCAGACACCAAGGTGGTATAAAGAACGCATGCGGCCCGTTGCGTGCCCAGCAAACAGCGGATGTTGCCTAGTTGAACCTGCTGCCGCGGTGGCGCCACAAGATGTGTCGCACCAAGGTGGTTTAAAGAGAGCACGAGTGTCTTTGTGTTGCGGGTTTTCTTGAGGAGCCTTGAACTCTTGGCAAGTATTAGTTGAGATCTTGTCTTATTTATCGGCGTCTTATTTTATCGTAAGGGCTTCCAACGCCATTCAGTGTCACACGCAAATTCATGGTACCCGATGATGACATCCTTTAGGTACGAACACACTTGCGGCGCGGCACTTTCCCGCGCGCCGCTAACCGCTCGCGAGACGCCGCTTTTCTCTTTTTCACCCGCGGAGCGTCAACGCTTTTCTGCCGCCGACCCAATCGCTCCGCGACCCATTTTAATAGCCAATCAGCGCCTGCTTTTCCTCCTCTTCCTTCTCACAAGGGATGTCGTCATAGCAACCAGACATTGTTCTCCTCACCCACGCCACCGCTCTCCGTCTTTCGGGGTCCGGAGGGAAATCGCGAGCCGGCGGGCACACGCTCTTCGACATGTCCACTTTTAACGCGATAGCGTTAGAGAGCTCGTGTCGCAGAAATTCCGGTGTCGGTGTCGGTGACGGCATCGTTGGTTGTGAGCGAAAAATCGTCCGTGAACGAGAAATCGAGAAAGGAGCAAATAAAATAAACAATACAAATCTTCGGTCCCATTGAGGATCAAACCCGGGCCGTTCGCGTGGCAAGCAGGTGTCCTACCACAAAGCCACAATGTTACTTGCAACTGTTTCGAAAAAAACACTACAGAAATGCCATCCATAAAGTGACTTGTTGGGCGAGTTGGTTCATTCTTATTGCAAAATTAGCGCAAATACCAAGACGAGAGAAGACGAAAGACGAACAAGCGCAACAAGTCCGTCTCTCGTCTTCTCTCGTATCGGTATTTTGCGCTAATTCTGCAATAATAATAAATATAAATGCCATGTAGTGGAAGGAGTCTCCTTAACGCATTTAATGTTTCATGGCAGAAGCGCACAATCGCGCAAGGCGACGCTTAACTGCATCAACTGTTTCAGTGCGATTTTCGTGTGTGAAAAAGTACACCATCTCCCGCTAAATGGGACCATGAGGCGATACGAAGCCGGAGCACTTGCACGATCGCGTTCCGTTGGCTTTCGTTGGGCATGCTACCGACCTCGCGTCATGGAACGCGAAGAGGAACGCTACGCGCGTCGTGTCTTCCCTCTAGCCTCGCCGTTAATTCTCACAGGGCGAGCGGGGAACGCGGTCGTTAGGCACGCGAGGGGGGGAGCGTAGGAGAGGAGAGAGAGAGAGGGAGGGGACGCGCATGCGCTGGCGCTCATCGCGGCGTTGCACAGGAGGGGGGTGATGCGAGAGGTGATGCGAAGCAGCGTTTCGGCATGTCGAGCCTGCGTTTGAGAGGGGGAGTGGACAGGGGAAGTGGAGAGGAGAAGGGGGAGAAGGTGTGGGGAGAGGAGGTATGTGGAGAGGGTTTACGCATGCGCAGTAAGGGTGGTCACGCCGCACACCACCACCGGTTTGAGCTCCGCTAAAAGATGTTTCGCATCTAAAACTTTGAAGTACACAGGCATGTGAAGACCAACTTCACATATTTCGCACTCACATCGGCTCTCGGACTTCTTGCCGTGTTTCTTTATTTTCTTCGGCAGGTGTCACGACAAAAATGAGCCCATTCGGCGATTTGTAGGCGCATTGGCGAGGCCATCAAACTACGTTCATGCTAAAGACACGCACACACACAAAATTACAAACAGCTTCAAAATGGACAACTATGTCCATCTAGCGGAAAACATATCAAACAAAGAGCAAACATTATAGCCTCCGAGATGGCAAACGCGCCGCGCGCCCGCCATCTCGGAGGCCATGCAACTACAGCAGAGCCCTTGCTAATCGATGAGTGCCGGCGGGACATTCATGTCAAGTAGTCGCTCTCATGTCAGGGTTGTCTCAGCGACGCTGGCGCTTGGCCTCGGCTTCTCAAGCTCGAAGTTCTGCGCCATTTTGGCGTCGTTGACACCTGTGATCGACATCGCAGCGACGACGCTTCATTTCAGCTTCCCTGGCTCTCAGCAAGGCACATTCATGGCGTTGTTGGCGTTTGACCTCCGCTTTCCTGGCCTGATCACGTCGCGCGTGCGTGTGTGTGACAACACATATTAAGTGTGCACTTCGTGGTTGAAGTGCGCAATAGGGGCCGGATTTCGCTATCGCGTCCAACTCTTAAAGGGGTCATGAAGCACCCATTGGGCTTGTTGAAAAAACACAACCTGCGGAAAGCTGACACGGCTATGCGAAATATTACAGTCATGCGCGCCGCGTAAAGGCTACAAGCGGAGCGCGAAGTTGCCGTTTCCTCAGGCGCCCTCTTTTCAAACAGAGGCCGGTTCTCACTCTTGTTGGTGGGCGGGGCATCTGCACGTTGACGTCGCGGAGACATAGCATGCTTATTGGCGATAGCCGGATTAGATGCGCTTCTTGCCACGGGGTGCCGCCACTTGCCCGCGCCGCACTCCTCAGTCTGCTAACTTTACACGGTAGCCGCACTCGCGCATGCGAATCACAGCAGGAGAGCGATCGCGTTTCATGACGCGCGCTGACGTAACTTCTTACCCCCGTGCCATCCCTCCCTGTCTAGCTTCCAGTGCGCTCGTCGGCACGAGAAAAGAGAGAAAGCGCCGAGAGCGTGCGTCAAACCCCCGTAACTCCGCTGATTCTTGACGGATTCGAGAAATTTTTGCGGCAATCGATTCGAGAGGCAGTAAACTCCGATACTAAGGTCATTAGATCATTACTTAGAAAAGTGGTTCATGACCCCTTTAAAGGCGAAGCTTAAGGGTTCCACAATTTTTTATGTCTCGTGACTCGCGCCGGCAATGTGGACAGCGTGCCGCCGCTTTCCGCGCGGAGGTTCCGACGCGCGGGACGCCGCCGCGGCATGCTTTCCGCCAGAGTGTGCGTACCTTTATTGTAATTCAAAGACACCATGAAACGCCGTGGCTCCTCGGCATGCTCATGTATGGCAGGACACGACGTCACGCGCCCGACACAAACCTGTTTCTTTTTCGCTTTTTTTGTTCTAAATGTGCATGGCTGTACGTTTACTAGCGCCAACGCGGTCGGAACTGTCAACACAGCGTTCTTGGTTGTGCCCGTGTGTTTCAGCATGACCCAACAGGCCGCACTATCTTTTTATCGAGCGGCCGTGGAAGAGCCCTTAGCTGTCGCAATTAGAGCCCTAGCAGCGTAGCCACGGAAAGACGTCGTGTGTTTAGACCAAATGTTCTCCAAGTTGGAGTAGGATTCACAATACTATAGGAGAGCATTAACTGTCCCGATCTATGTCTTGGCTCAGGGGCTGTTTGTGGAATAACGGGACGGATCATTTCACGCACGGCTAATGGAGCCGAAGTTTTACGCGGTGCTCTTGAAATACATTTTCAAAAACCGCTATGCTTCCTCAAGTCATATTCAAGGAAGTGTTTTCTGTATCTAAGAAAGTTTTCAAAATAACTTAAATTTAAAGACCTCACTTTCTAGGTCCTCACGATTTCTTCATATCCTTTAAGTTCCATTGTTATTTACGGCCTATATTTTCCAATGTTGGCACAATATAAATTGAAAAATGTACATATGGCAGCGTCGCACTTGTGGTGCCAAGCCTGAAGGAAAAGCGCAGCTGGGTGGCCTTCCTTGTATCTCTTTATTAAAGACGATAGTCTTTCTTGGGGAACTTAAACGCAGAAATTTTGGTCTGTCTTTCTGTCTGTCTGTCTTTCTGTTTGTCGGCACGTCCCTCGATTCAGCCACTCGGCCAAAGTTGAACCACTTGCCCAAGGGCCAGCCATCGTGAACGGCTGACTAGGTTCATACTTCTGTATATTGTTGATCAAAAAGCAAACATTACGCATATCTGAGGCGCAGCGTCACTAGGTAAGTATTAGGTGGTGTGTTCCTTCAATAGAAAATACATAGATGCGTAATTCTAGAGACCCTAGTTTCTTCAGCTGCGCTGAAAATGCGACTGCGCCGAAACTTGGCTTCCTCCGTGCCCTCTGCACGAGCTCATTGTTGTGTTTCGGTTTCGGTTCACGCCGCTCTGGCATTCCTGTTTTACCCAGGCGACGTGTAAATAAAAGAGTGTGTGGAGAGTACTCGTTGAGTGCGAACGTTTCTTCTGCTTCGGCGCTTCGCGCCAAACCGCGTGTTCGGGCTGGATGGCGTCCCCGCCGGTCGCGTTGGTCACCGCCGGTCTTCGCCTGCTGCTGCGCCGGGACTACCAGCACGCAACACAGCACTCATGTTTCCCGACGTATTGCCAGATGGCGTCCATATCTCACACAGCGCCTCTTCTATCGTCTTTAGACGACATTTGCAGCGAAGCACGCAGATACGCGGCCAATTTTTTTTTCTTCTTCTCTTTCTCGCTCTTTCTTGTATCTCTGTTTTGTACCTTTCTTTTTCATATCTATTTCATTCTGTTCTTTTTTCTTTCTCTCTCTATTTATTTCTCTTTCTTTGTTTCTCTTTATTTCTCTATTTCTCTTTGTCTCGCTCTGTGTTTCTGTCTCTCTATCTTTCTTTCTATCACTTTGTCTATATTTTTTATCTCTTTCTTTCTATTTCTCATTTTCACAAGTTCGTTTTCGTTTGATACTCGCACCTGGTGTACACGGTACTGGGGTTTGCCCAATTCCCGTGGCGCATTCCCACTTGAGTTTTCTGGTGACACGCGCGCCTGGTGACACGCGCGCCTTGCAGGACCTCAATAAAGTTTTGCAACCAACCAACCAACCGCACAAACTACGGCGAGCTGCAACAGCTTTGCTGTTAAAATTCCGACGGATCATGCGCATAATAGGAATCAACGTTGTCCGAATCAGTCGGCTATAGAGGAGCTGGCTGCTTATGCCTTATTGTTTCACTTTGAGCCGAGCGTAAGGATGCGGTTTGAAGACTTTGTGGTAATTCAGTAGTGTGCGTGTAGTGGACTTAGCAGACATGTTGATTACACTGTGACGCCTAAAAAGTAGCGTCTAGCTCGACATAACAGAAATACTCACGTTCGAGCACAGATGCCAGTTTGCTTGTGATGCCATATCAAGGGCAGCGTTCATTTCTCGCATTCCTACGGTGTCGATCGACGCGACTATCAGGCATATTAGAACATATCCATAGTGTTTTCAAGCGAAGCTTTTATAGCTCACATATTTCGGTGGCAGTATCCCGGCGCTGGAAAGCATAGAGAAATGCCCCTCTCGAAGGTGCGCTGGTCATGTGCGTAGTTCTATGCGCCGTTATTCAATAAATGATGCTTTCTCGATCGCGCCTTGTCGGTGAGGAGCCGTTCCTGATATGTCATTCTGATGTTTTATAGAGTTGACTTTTCTCTTCACGTAGCCACATTTTATTGTTGCTGCGATGTCAATGCATTATCGTCGTTGTTGCCTGTATCAACTACGTAGATGAAGGTCTAACCCCCGGCATCTAGGAAGGAAATTGTTTGGAGGCAGCATTTGCACGTCTTTTAAACAGTTCTTTTTTTTTTGTGTGCGGCTACTGCGACGGTGTTTTCCTCTGTTTATTATTCCCTTTACATTGTGTTGTCCTTGATAATTATAAAGTGTCAGCAAAAAAATTCACGCTGTTGCTAGTTTTCACATATATTTTTAGCTGATCCCTGCGGTTTGTAATTTCTTATTGTGCATTTTCAAAATCAAAATGTGATGCAAAGTTAATAGAATTTTGTACGCTTGTCAAAGTTGATCTGTGTTCTCGCCACACTGCCATGTGGGGCGCAATGGGGTTTTTCTCAAGCCGCTGCGTGCGGCTTTTTCCCTTGCGTCCGCTGTCTCCTTATGTATATTTAAAAGAGAAATAAAGATTTCAATTCATTTCTTTGCGCAGAGAAAGAAAGAAAGATAGAAAGAAAGAAAGAAAGAAAGAAAGAAAGAAAGAAAGAAAGAAAGAAAGAAAGAAAGAAAGAAAGAAAGAAAGAAAGAAAGAAAGAAACAAAGAAAGAAAGAAAGAAAGAAAGAAAGAAAGAAAGAAAGAAAGAAAGAAAGAAAGAAAGAAAGAAAGAAAGATGACTGCCAGTGGCAGTCATCACTGTCACCGCTGCCACCAGTTGTTGTGGCGTCAGGTTTACGTTGAACGCGGACTCCATTTTGCAGCGTGGCTGAGTGGAATGAAAATACTAGCTCCCGTAATGAGCTTTAACACGATAAAAAAAAAAAGATCTCAACTCTCGTCTCCACGTGCCAGACTGAGAATGTATGGTGCGTGAGGTAGTAGGTTCGACTCCCGCTCGCTTGTTTTTCTGAGTTTTTTTGTGTGTTTTGTCGCAGTGCTCGTGTTTCAGCCCTAATTACATTCTTCACATGACCACAATTTTTAAAATCAATTTAAATGCCCGATTCCCGCCTGTAACAGGTGTCCCAGTGTGCAGCGTGCCAGCGTCCACGGTGCCTCGTGCAGCATGCCAGCGTCCCATTACTCGGCGCCACACTGGTCCAATAATGTATGGCGCTGGGTCAGCGCCACTGGGTTTTCCAATAGGGAGGACAATTAATTTAAATGAATTGAATGACTCTATGAAAAAGCAGACTCTTTTCTTCTGAGGCTCTCGGATGATTGCGGCACCTGGTGTAGTAGATCTCAACCGCGCGCTTTGTGGCCTCCCACATGGGCTTCGGGAGCGCTACGAAACACAGAATTAACACATGCAATACGCCAGGGCGCTGCAACCCCGACGTGCGGGTGCCACTACCAGACACCTAAGTCGATGATTTGGGTCGCCTCCACTTTATTCTGTCCTTCCTTATATAAGAGAACAAGAGAAGCAAACACTGAGATCCTCTTGTACTCCCTGCTTCCTTCGTACTGCCTATCGCGTGATTCAGCCCATGCTGCCTTCCTATTTCGTTGCATATGAGTGTGAGTCTGGATGTCTCGGACCACTTGCCCGCCTAGTATCCTGATTGTATATAGGTAAATTGCCTCTTGATTGGTTGATACTGACACGCATACGTGCTTTCTTTCATTTCTCAGGAACAGTCTTTTTCACTTTCAAGTGACGCGCTGTATTGCTCGCCCCGGCCGCACTTCAACTTGCACGCTGCTTCGCAAATGACGCCGACCGTTGTACACTCATTGCACGCCCGACACGTATGTTTAAGTGCCTTCCTGATTGTACGCGAGCATCAGTGATAACACTAGAGTGGGTCATGTAGAGTGACGCATGTATAAAAGCCGACGCAATTTGCCGCCGATCAGATTACCAACGGCCGATGTCTGTGATCACCGCTATCTGTGTGCAGCCTGTATTGCTTGTACTTCGACTTTTCACTTCGCGGGCACAAGTTAGCCCAATGAAGACTGTCGTATTTGACAGCACAACTGCCGCCTTTGTCGCCGTCACGACCATGTGACAATATTATTAGAGTAAGCTTTCTTCACTCTTAGAAAAAAAAAAGGTGTCCTTTGACTCTTCTTATATACATGTGACAGTCACACGTTTAGCACTCTCTTTAGAGAGTTAGATTGACTCTCTTTGTAAAAAACATGGTTGACCCCTCTGTCATAGGAATCGGCATAACACGAAAGTAAAACGTGTCTTCATAGACATAGTCGAGCGTTTGTTGTGCATTGTTTCGCCCCGAGGGCGAAGGAATGAATGCTATAGCAACAAGTTGTAATGTCACGCGAAGAACGGCAGGCAGCTAGAAACATCCAAACGCGTTGCTCAAGCAGAAAGGACGCACGGAACGAACATAGACTGGATGAGCGCGAACTAACTGTCACAGCTCGACAGTTAAAGCGCGCTGGTCAAATACAAAGGAGGACGTACGAAACGAACGCACAAGTATACACAGGATGAGCGCGAACTGTCACAGTTGTAACTTATTTGTTTTATACCAGCGCGCTCCTTTCGTAAAGGCGGCCGCTGCAGTGAGCGAAATGAGCTTCGTGCTCTCTGTAACTTGAACGCAAACTTGCGGTGAGAGCGCAAGACGTACAAGATAAGCGCGCGCGCAGGAGCGACGAGGCCCTGTAGAGGCACACGCAGGCACACGCTCATCTCAACGCGGGGGGCGACGACATTTAAAGCGCGCTCTTCGAGCCATTCGCGCCATCTCGCTCGTTATAACGAAAACACGCTGATGTACCCTGATCTCGGAGTACCGCCACTGGCAAATGGTGTATATAAATAGCACGCCGTTAGTATGACGAAGAACGTGCCGCTCGTGGCGGAGTCGTTTCGCGCTGCGCGCTGGGGATCGAGGAGTTCGATTGCAGGTAATGGAACTTTGTCTTCTAGTTTTTTCTTTGCTATATGTTAGTCTTTATATTGTACAACGTCATATCCGTGACGGAAATGCGTCAGTGGAGCCGTGGTGGACCCCGGCATAAAACACTTTCGTGTTAAAATCGTGCGGCCCATGACTCTTCTAAAGAGAGTGAATGTGGCTTCCTAAAGAAAGTCCACCAGCTTCTTTAAAAGGAGTGCTACACATGCGTCACTCCCACGTATAAAAGAAGAGTAACAGTTCTCAGAGTGTATACAAAAAAAAAACGCAAGGTATCCAGTTAGACACTTCAAGCCATCTTTAAGATTTTCGACCAAGTGGAAGGTATTTACAGCAAAAAATAGAAAATCAAAAATTCGCGCATACTAATTCGAACATTGCAACGTGTGCAAAACAAGTGACGGTGAGCGTTGGCTCTGCCATCGGGGAATTTTATTCTGTAGCTCCATTGTAACACCTCATTTTCGCTCATGGCTAGCTCCCTAAGTGAAGCATCATTAGGAGCGTACGCGAAAATGTAAGAGCAACCACGTGAATAAAGCTTAGAATATCGCACTTTGGCCAACTGGGTTTTAAAGTGCATCGACGTGTAGCCGAACTCCGTGCGTTCACGTATTCACCGAAGCGCTAAGTTAGCGATGGTAGTTGAAGCGTTCCTATTAATAAGGCAAGAAATTATGAAGGCTTATCAGCTGCGGTAACATAGCCCACAATAGCAACTCAAGTACTCCTAATTATTTACTGACATAACGTTCGGCAATAGGCTCGAGCCCGGTGCTCCAGTTCCCCTCCACCACACGCAATAAATGATTGGGACGCAGTAAAAAGCATAAATCATTCCTTGCAAGGCTCGATCAATCGGATATCAATTGTACACACGTGGCGCGAAGTTAATACATGAACATTGCAAGGACGCAATAGAAAATGCGATAGCGGACACTGAAACAAGAAATGCAGCGGGTGCAGTGGCACTCATAGTCCACGAAGGTGCACATGCGGAAAATCCTCAGGCAAGACGGTCTAGTGCTCCCGGCTTCGAAAAGTTTCAAAGCAACTTCTTTCAGACAATCACACGCCCATAGCGCTGCTTTCTTGCAGTACTTTCTGGCACTTCTGACAAAGGCACTCGGCGGAAGCCACCTAATTGCCGGGTTTTTTGTTATTACATTGCGGCCAGCTTGAAACGAAGCGAATAATTCAGCAGGTCCAACTGCGGGTTCCCATTCTTTTCAGCTACCGCTTCTGCACCTCCACCTTAAGTCATTTCCGCTTCCGTTTTCTCCTGCAATCCTTTCTTCGAAGGCGCCACCGCGGACGGTATGAACGAAGAGGCGTCTTTATCCTGCTTCGAGATCCGCAGCGTCTTTTGCTCTGTACCACCGTCTTGCCCCAGTTGCTTTTTGTTGCTGCTTGCATGGACTAGAAATTCCGTTCGTGGTGCACTGGGGTGGATCAAACACGAAGGCATAAACTAGACACACTCCTTTACGAGGTGAAGCGCATCTCGGCTGACAGTACTCACCCCTTCCATCGCCACTTCCGGCTGAACAATCGGCTTTGCTGCATTTCGTCCAGTCTATATATCTATCAGTGTTAGTTCTTTCGGTGCCATATTTGTGTGTCATTGCCAGCTACTTTCTCGCTTATAAACTGGAGTGTTACTCTGTCTATCTCGGTCTCACAGGTGCAATTACATGTAATTTACCTCCGTTTTGCCCTATCGGACTTTACTCGCCAACTTTCGCTCATTTCTTACAACGGCTGCGAAGTAAAAAACATGGCGTCAATTCTTGCTTCATAAAAAAAAAAGTAATATTCTTCCTAGTTTTTTTGTGTGTGGGAATACTACAGCAATAATAGTGTGCAGGGACACTTAATAAATCGTGTACGGCTACCGCATATTGGTGACTTCGCATTACGTTGATTTTGCCCTGCCGACGTGGCAAAGCCTCTTTAGGAAACGCGTTGCCTTTTAATATAAAATGCAAATGCAAGTGCAGACAATTATATTTGAACTGCTGCTCATCGGAGGAGTCGTTTAGACATCGTTTAATTAAGAGTACGCTAAACTAACTGACACATCTATCAGCTTCATTGTAAACTGGAAGGCCTTTTATATAGGTTATAAAGGCCGAGGTTTTTGACGGTGAAGCAGATAATACTTCACTATAAGAAGTACGGCAGCATCAGCTACAATTATCAGCATCAGCAGTTATAACTATAGGGCGCACTAACAATTTTAAGGCTGATATAGCTTGCCAAATCGCATTATGTTTCAATATTGTGGATGAAAGTACGTATATGGAGGGTGTAGTCTTCAGTAAACAACTAAAATAATTTCGATTGCAGATAGAGCGCGGATAAATGATCACTAGGTACTCTCTCCTGGTTTTGGTTTCTATGTGTGGGTGGGTGGTTTAAAGGCCCACCTATTACAAAGCGCTCAGGCGTAATTAATTATCATCATCAACAATAGCATCAATAAAGTGTTAAGCTGCGTAGGTGCTCGTATTGCCTTACGGGCGCGTCGTGGGTACTTCGCAAATTCGCAGAATGGTCAATTTTGGCGTAGTGGGCCCTTCGCATTGAACTTGCCATAGACAAGCATCATTCTTGGGGAATTAAAAAGTGGCCAATGATACACGCACAGATGTTCCCTTTCCTCGCGGCAATGTTGAGGCCTCCACAGAGAAGCGAAGGCAGGCAAGGGGAGTAGAAGGCGATTTGAACTGGGCCTAATTACGCTGCCGCCTACTACTCTCCTGAAGGTGAAGGTCAAGCGTTCTCCTAGTTTTTTTTTTTCCTTCACTAAAAACAACTCGCAGCACTTTCCCACCTAATTTTCTCTGGCTTGTGTCACTGAGAAAAAAGCTAGAATATCGCGTGCTTGTCTAGATAGATTTGCAGGGAGGAACGAGAAGACGACGAGCGAATCGCGAAGTCCTGCTGCACTCTGAAACCTATTGATATTTCGGGCCACGAATTTGTGAAATTTCTCGCCCATCGGCCTCACGTCACAGAATGAAACTCAAGGCACGAGGTTCAAAAGAGGCGCTTCTGCAGAGCCGGACGTGCCTTGAAGGCTCAAAAGCGAGAAATTAATCTAATAACTCACACATTTAATCAAACATACTTAAAGGGACTGTAGCGACTGTCCGTCGGTCCTCTCTCTCTCTCTTTCTCTATCTCCTAAGACTCAAGTGGCCAATGCCATTAACACGACCGACTTGCGTTCTTCTGGCAACTAACGGGGAAATTTCCCCGGCTGTCGGTAAAGCGGTTCTCCCGCTTACGTGGACATTCTAAATCATCGCCGGTCGCTCTCCCTTGCATTGAGATGCCTCAGCCGCCACGCGGCGAACCTGTTATTACTTACGAAAAAAAAATCACCATTTCCCCACAACGGAGAATCAATGAATGCAATAGCAACAAACAGGAATTTTATATAAGAATCAAGGCTAGGAGGCAACTCATTTGGATTAGATCTCGCGTAACTCAACAAAACGCTGGTTAAGGGAATGCGGCCTCTTCAGAGACCGAGGCTCTTTTCGCGCTGTCGGTCCTCTAAACGCGAAGTAAGCGTTGAGAGCACAGCAAGTTCAGGAGCCGTCTCCTGATGTCTGTCGAAATAGCGCGCGCGCCAGCGACCGCGCTATTATGAGCAAAGTTCCCAGTTACTGCTAGAGCGACGCAACTCTCCCCCCCCCCCCTAACCCAACGCTCCTTCGCCCGACAAAAGAGGGCCGGGGCGTGTCCTCTCTGCTTGAGGAGCCATCGACTGCAGGCTTAGCACGTGGGGCGATACTATCGCATGCACCATTCGTGCGACGGAGATGGCCCGCTCGTGTCATCTCTGCTTCAGGAGCATTCGTCCCCCGCGCTTGCGCGCTTTTACTCGCGCGTATAACACAATGCGCAGGGCGATGTTATCGACTTGGACTTTACATGGAACATGACGGCGACGGTAAAAACCCGCTGAGAGTGTCCATATAATTGATATCGCCATAATAAATAATAATCTATTCTCTGCTGTCAAGCTGTCAACACGCGCGTTTCTCCCCTCCGCTAAATCGACCTCCCAACAGTACCATTAGGGAAATACTCGATTGCGTGCGTACATGTCTCTTCGAAGCTGGTGTTATCATTCATCGGTAGATTTGAGAGGCGTGATTTTTGCTTTTTCTTGTGTGCATTTATTTAGATTAACGTATCGTCTGACTGGCGAATCCTCAGCCATTAATTATTTCCAATTATTATGGATAGCGCTTTGCGCAAATGCACAAATGGAATCTGCCCACATAGAAATTTGAAAGTATAGACTCTTACGACGCCAAATTTGCTGCGTATGCGGGGTTAGAGGGGATATAGCTAGTGAGGCCTATATACCAAAAATAATATGGGGGACAAGACTGTGCGATGGACATGAATGACAGTTCGTAACATAAAAAGCATAATACGCAAGTCATGTACGGCATGACATACATGTCACGCTCGCGGTTTTTTTTGCCTCCGAGTAATAAGAACTGGTGTGATGAGCCCTGTGGCTAAGCGCTCGGACGACCGCGTCAGCGGCCTCATTACCCGTAAGCCCTGCTGGCCAGGAGCCCAAGTTATAAGTATGCGGGTTGGATCAGTGACAGCCCGTCTTTGAATTTGGCTGGCTAAGGAGAAGACTGCATCTCTCAAGTAAAAAGCACATGCTTTCCGAGAGTCCGTTATTATGATTCTCGATTTCGGCTCCCCGGCAGCAAAATCTATCGCTACTTGCTCAGCTCGTGCTGAATTTTGGGCTCGGAAGCATAGCCCGTCGAGTCGTCGACATGCCTTCTCCGGTGCCGTGTAAGATCGCTTAGGTGACGGCTATGTTGTGTCTACGTAGTATACATCAGAGCACGTGTTCGGCGATCGAAGTAGAAGATGAAAAAGAGGACGGGGAGAGCGTGCGCCAGCCCATATATTGCGTTGCACGTGTTAGGAGCACCTGTGTCACGTGATTGGCATCGCAAGATGTCGCGAAAGGTAGAGGAGGTTCATGATTATAATTTATGTCGAGGCAAATCGGGGTTTCGCCAAGCTTAAACTGCTCCGCCGTTACAAGGAGTTGGAAAAAACACCGAGAAAGAGAAAGAAAGATAGAAACAAAGAAAGAGAAAAAAATGTAGGCAACTCCATTCTAAGTGAAGGCTGCGGAAGGGCAATGCACGCCCTGTTCCTGTGTTTTTCTTGTGTTTATATTTGCTCGCTTAGCCTTTACGGCGGGATCCGCTCTTCGACGGCTTTGCTGTTCTCGGACAATCAAGTGCTGTCATTCTCGGCGAGCCTCCTTGATGGGTCCATGGCCGGAAAGACCCTACACCAGCAGGAGCCTTCCTATTGCCTGCTGCGTGAGAGTGCCCCTAGCGGAGAAACCCTCAGAAACTTTCCGATGATGCGATGGTTGCGCCCTCTCTCGGCCTAGAGGCGAAGGTCGCTGGCTGTTTCGCTTGCAACTGCGCGACCGCGGATGAATACCATTCGCCTTCGGTCTATAAATGCATTTTAAGACACACAAGTAACGCCACCCAGCTCCGTTGCTGGTTCCAGCCTTGCGTCACTAGTGCACGCTGCGCAAATTTTTCGATGCGTGGAGTGTTCTGCGGTGCGCGCCTCGAGGGCACGCTTGGCGTTATCGCCTTGTGCATGCCCACAGCGAGCAGCCGCCTGTTGATTGGCTGGACTAGCCAATCAGCAGGCGGGTCTCTCAAGGCCGCCACCGAGTTCTTTCTTCCGCGCCACACGCGAATCATATCCTGGAGGTACTTTTCCTCGTTTGGTATCACGGTGTAAGAATAAGTTAGACGATGACTCTGCCGCCGGAGCCGCGTCCAGATTGTGTTCGCCGGTGTTCGCCGCCTTGGCTGTTTCCTTTTGACTGCGACAAGTGGTGCTAACAGACGGGGGCTCATTGGGGAAAGGCGCCGATCCGCGCGTAGCAGGTTATTGCTGCGGAGCCTCGCTTGTTTATTACATGCGATATACTTACGGAGATAGATGTGAATAAATTAGTATACTTGAATCCTGCAGTAACGAAATTGATTTTCTAATTGTATATGAAGATTATTTCGCAACAGCGTTCTTGTCATATAAATGTTCCGACAGCAGCAAACGTTGGTCTGGAAAGCGCTTCGCTGAAATTCCCGTGTCGGCGGCGTCGGCGTCTTTGGTTCTGAGCAAAAAAGCAGCGTTGGCCGTGAGTGAAAATTCGAGGTTGTTGCAATAAGGATAGCCGCTCGAAGGATCGTAGCTCGAGGGCGTTTGTGGTTTGGCCTACCTTGCGGCAGTCTCCACCGAAAAGAGAAGGCACGCTAGCGATAAAGAAGGCGATGATTTGCGCGCGTGCTCGTGCGTGTGCGCGCGCATGTGTATAGCGATCGTGAGCTCGCGCGCGTTTGTGTGCGCGTGTGTATGTGTGTGTGTGTGCGTGCATGTGTGCCTGCGTGTATGTGAGTGCATGTGTGCGTGCACGTGTGTAAGGGCATGTGCGCGCGCGTGTGTGCGTGCGTGTGTATGCATTTGTGATCGTGCGCGTGCATGTGTGTATTGTGTGTGTGCGTGCACGCGCGTGTGTGTGTGTGTGAGTGTCTGCGTGCGGATATCTCTGTTGCGCTCTAGTTGCTTAGCAAACTGAACGAAAAGAACTTCGTCAGACATGCTTCAACCAGTGTATTACGAAACTATCTGTTCACTGATCATTCTACAACATTTATTGTTTCTTGGTCCTAATAGGCATAGATGAGGCAGCTCAGAAAGTGGCATCTGAATTTAAAACAAGAAATTACCTTTCCGGCTTGATGACCAAGTGAGGCGCATGGGCCACTCACACTATCAGTGTTGTGTTCAGAAGTCTCCCCTTGACGTGGAGGAGGGTCGTCGCTGCAGAAGTCGAAGCGTGGCCTCTTGCGTTGCGTGCCCGTTGATTCAGCATCGCCATGCCGTAGAGTCGCTGTCTCTAAGTGCAATAAATGTGACGTACATTCAGCGGTCAGGTAAGGCACTTCAAAAGCAGTTGAACCTCTTGGCCCCCGTCGCCACCGAGAAGTCGGCAGTAGAGCCTGCCGTTTTCGCGGAGGTTCCCTGGATCTTTGCTGCACGGCCAGGTATTTTGAGCAGCCGTAGAAAATGCTAGGCACAGCATCCGAAGAGAGCGTAGGTTTCTTTCGGGCGTGCAATAGGACGTTTCCCTTGATTCTGCATGATATGTTGCAGAGATCGCTTCTTCCGGGAAATGCTTCGCGCACACATGGTCAGTAGGCCCCAATACTCTGTCTGCTCTCGGAATCGCCCGTGGTCACTTTTTCTAAGCGCTCTGGTTCACGCGGAGCCTTGAAAAGCGACACACGCTCCGTACAAGTCTTGCAATTCAGGACAAACATTTTTTGCTCATTTTGAGGCGCAGCCAGCGACAAGGCCGCTAAGGGGTACTAGGTATCATACACAGCGTCGGGGTATACGTGCACTGAGACACAATACACGAATAAGCAAACCAAATACACTGACAGGGCTCACAGGCACAGGGCCTTTATAAATCACAGAATGCCATGCGCACAAAGCTTTCAGGAAGATCTTTCTTTGCGTGCGAACTTCAGAATGAGCGCCGCGCGAGCCTCTGAGACCCTAGAGTTACTGTATATGCTACCTTTAGGTAGCAGAGTTGCGCATCTGTCTTCCAACGCCGCTAGCAACCATGCATTGCGGAGAAGCTGCCGCTTGGGCCATTTTTTTTTATTTCTCGACGCCGCCACTGCAGCGAACTGAATTAACACTAGCCATCGACAGCCAATGTTTATCGCCGGTCTTCGACATGCTGGACAGGTTATTCGGCGACATGGTAGGCATGTCGCCTGCAAAAACGAGGTGCGACCTCACCGCATTGCTTGTGGTTGCTAGCCGGACCTATGCGCTACTCTGCTACCTAAAGGTAGCATATACAGTGACTCTATGAGACCCCATTCTGTAGCGCCATCTCAACGCGCGCCGCGAAAACTACTCGTGGCTCAACATCATCGGCGAACACAATCTGCCCGCGCCCTCTCCTCAAGCGGAGCGGCAAGTGTCAGCACCTAACTTATTCTTACACCGTGTTTGGTGTACAGGTGCCTAGATTTGAGCTGTACCAATGCTTACGATCCGTTGGGACTCCGGGTTGTATCCGGTGACTTGATGTGGAGTCGCCATAGCAGAGGAATCCCCGATCAGGGCCACGCGGCCCCTGCCGCCGTTATACTTCGCTCCGCGGCGCCATGGCGAAAGCTTCAAGAGACCGAAAAAATGGTCTGAACACGGCCCACATTGAAAGACTTGGGGTCCATGGGTGCCGCTGAGGTTCCTCGAGACGATCGTTGAAAGCTTGCAGGTACAAGAGCTGATGTACCGTACCGCAATTAATTGCGAATTTTCGCGGAGCCGACGCGCCCGCTCCCGTCGGTCGACGCCAACAACTGGGACAGCCACTACCTACAATAAAACTGAACGCTTATGTTAGGATGGACAATTGCGTAATGCCAAAGAAAGAAAGAAAGAAAGAAAGAAAGAAAGAAAGAAAGAAAGAAAGAAAGAAAGAAAGAAAGAAAGAAAGAAAGAAAAGAAAGAAAGAGAGAAAGAAAGAAAGAAAGAAAGAAAGAAAGAAAGAAAGAAAGAAAGAAAGAAAGAAAGAAAGAAAGAAAGAAAGAAAGAAAGAAAGAAAGAAAGAAAAGCACTAGGTCAGGCACGCCGCCCACGCTAACCCCCGAATGCAGAGATGTTACTTGTCTCGTACTTGACTCGTACTTGACTCAAGACAGCTTTGCTGCTCGCCATAAATCGTTCTCGAACTTGTGGACGACTTGCGGGCGACTTGGCTCGGTCGAAGTCAGGACGAGTTTCAAGTCTGCTGCGGGGCTAGCTTGAAACAGTCTTGATGCGTTATTCCAACATGGCCGCCTCTCGAATGGACGTCGCGCGGAGGTTGTCCGCTTTTGAGTTTGCTTGCCACGCTATGGACGTAGCATATTTCCTGAGGTAAATTGCCTGCCGAAGATTCCGCGACCCGCCTTACGTGACCGAGGAAATCTGATGGAGTTGTACGACGAGGAACGATTCCACGCTCGCTACAGGTTCACCAAGAACGCCGTGCGGCAGCTTCTGGCTATGTTGCCGCTCCAAGAAAGCGGGGACAACTGAGGACAGCCTGTGCCAACGTTTATAGAGCCTGTGCCTCCCATGTTGCGGCTACTGATGGCGCTCAGGTTTTACGGCGCTGACACATTCCAGACAGTCACCGGCGATCTCGTCCGCATTCCACAGTCGACAGTGTGCCGCGCAGTCGGAAAAGTGACCCTGCTCATCGCAAAGCACTTTCACTCGACGCTGGTGCGCTTCCCGCAGCCGGCGGGATTTCCTAAAGTTATGCGGGACTTTTATGAATTGGCCGAATTCCGTGGCGTTACAGGATGTGTCGACTGCACACACGTGCGCATTAATAGCCCCGGTGTATTTACGCTCACCAATCACTCATCTCCCGAATACAAAACATGTGGAAGGTCACAAGAATAATAGCTCAAGTGAACCAGTCATGCAAAAAAATGTTGTTCTTACCAGTTTTGTGGCGCTCTCACTTTTCTCTTGCAGCTTCCTCTTTTCATTTCTGTTTGAGGTTATTCCAGCATTTCTTGAGCTGCAGGTGGTGGCGCCTCGTAATCCCGTGGTTGGCGTTGTGGCGCATGGCTATTTCTTTGCACGTTTCATCTTTTTTCGCCACTGACGCAACATCAGTTCTTTACACTCGATAATGTGCTCGAACTGCCTCACAAGGTCGATCAGCACACTTTTTTCGTCCTCGGTGAAGCGCGGGGCCGCCTTGCGCTGAGGTGTCTCTTTGGACGACAACGTGCCTTGCTGCGCGACATCTCAGCGAATGGTCATTTCTCCTTGATTCGACGACTTCGCTTTGCAAAGTGACGTGGGGGACGTAGCATGAGCCGAAAAATGTTTTCATAGTACACAACATTTTACGTCGTTTTTGTCTCGTTCGGTGCAGCTGTGTGGCATTGAGAAACTTGAAAGGCATCAGTTTGCAGCACAACAATACGAAAAATTTTAAGCTTTTCCCAGAAAAAAAGAGTTTCCCCTAGTGCGGGTTTAATCCACGGACCAGCACAAATTTTTTGGTGACAAGGCGAAGCTTTCCTTGGGACTTCCTCGTAGCTTCGTATTACAAACAGGTGCTCTCGTACAAACAGGTGGATGAGCTCTTCGTTCACCTCGCAGGACGCACATGACAGGCCTGTGTCTTTTTCGTTGTTCGCGACAAAGCTTCCAGAAGATCACATATATTGACCATGTGCGTCCCCCCCCCTACCCTCACCAACATGCAGCGCGGCATTGCTGCACCCCGCGAGGCAAAATTCTGCCGAGGCCCATGATCCCGACCCTTGCTTCTTGTCTTGTTTACCAAGAATCAGATGTTGAACGAAAGTAGACAAATAATTAGCATTTCCAGTTCTATTCTTTAGCTTTTTTTTGTTGGGTGGCAGCACCCACATGGGCCTGAACAAGGGCTTTGTACACCTTGTTCCCAGAAGTTGTTGCATTTTTTATTTATTCATATATAACTGCGACCCAGCTCGCTACAAGCATGTCCATAGGCGAATAGAAAGGCTAGTACCTTGAAAATTCGCGATACCTCGCTTAAAACTTGCGAGACAGGGCAGCGCATATACACTCCGCGTTCGATAAGAAAAAAAAACGACGAAAGAACACAACGCAAACCATGCCTTGTTTCGCATCTTTATGGGAAGTTCTATTAGCGCGCAGGCCAAAACAAGCAAGCTTGGAGTAACGCGCCGCGCTTGGGCGGCCACTGAAACCAGTGGGCAACGGACGCTTTACACAAGCAACACTGTACATCGCTGCGGCGGCGGGAGCCACGTGCTCGTTAACAGTAAAATGACAAAAATATGCTTGTAGCACTTTGATCTCATAGTTCTTTTGAAATATACGAACTTTTCTTGCTTTAACACGTGCCTTACGCCAACAACTTCATTATTAACCTCGGTACCAGGCGAGCAACGTGTTTCTGCATTGAAGCTCGTTCTTGACTTGACCAAGCAAGACAGCTTGAGCGTCTATGAAACGCGAAGGCCGACTTGGGGGTTTTCAAGTCCGCTGCTTGCTTCGGGCCGACTTGCTCAAGTCAAGTTGAAGGCACGAGCCAAGTAACATCTCTGCATTCGGGGGTAAGCTTCGCTTGGCGCGCTTTCCCCGATAGGGGAAGAGATCCTAAATTTCTTTTAGGAGCGAGCACTTTAGGGTCTCGGCGTGTCAGCTTGCATCGTCGTCGTCTGCTCTCGCGGCGTGCGTGGTCGTTTGCTGTCGTGACGGTCGATTTGTTTGAGCGCAAGAGAGGGCGCCACTGCCTCAGCGCTCGCCGTGTGGCGAGAGAGAGCGAACGGCGCGCGTTGACTATGGAAACGCTCTTTCTGCGATGAACGCTGGATTACCAGCTTGCAAGGAACGATAACGCGCCCTCGCCCGCGAAAGACAATGCCGACGCAGGCCGCATCTGCCGGCGAGTTTCTTGACTGAAATATTTGTGCGAGATCACAGCATGATTCCAGCACATACAGGAATTTTTTTAGTACAGTCAATTTAATTCGTAAGTAAAAAATTGGGGAGGGAAAAGCATGTAGTAAACGGTGTTTCAGCTCCACTAACGTGAAACCTGTGGAGAGGTGAAGCATACAGTGTGCGCCGATGTTTCCCACAGAAAAATCACTGCTGATGGGTAATGAGAGACAGAACAAAGATTAGATACAGATATTCGCAGTCACTTTTGGTTAACGTGCACGTAGCGAATTTTATTGTGCTACTGCGCACAAGAGAAATCTCTCACCGGCACTACATTGCAGGTCAAGAGCCAGTGCCTATATATACGGAATGGCCATTGAACGGTTGTGCAGCGCGAGCCGTGGGTTTTTAAAGACCATAGTCTTTCTTGGGGAACTTAAACGCAGAAATTTTGGTCTGTCTGTCTCTCTGTTTGTCTGTCTGTCACCCGATTCAGCCACCCCGCCAAAGTTTAACCACTCTGTGAACGCCCAGCCATCTTTAGCTGGTATGGCCGTTCATACCTGTGAGCATTGTCGATCAAAAAGGAAATATTACGCATATCTAAGGCGCAACAAATGCGTAAGTATTAGGTGGTGTGTTCCTTTACTAGAAAATACCTAGATAAGTAATTCTAAAGACACGAATGTTTCTTAGGCTGGGCTGAAAGTGCTAGTGTTTTAGATGCGAAGCATCTTATGGCGGAGTTCAAACCGGTGGTGGTGAGGGTGGTGTGCGGAGTGACCACCCTTACTGCGCATGCGAAAGCCCTCTCCACACTCCCCCTCACCACTCCCCTCTCCCCTTTCCCTCTCCTCCTCCCCACTTCCCCTCCCACTCCTCCTCAGAAACGTGGGCTCGAGATGCCGAAACGCTGCTTCGCATCGCCTCATGGTCCCCTTTAGCGGGAGATAGTGTGATTTTCTTAGGCTGCGCTGAAAATGCGACGCTATGAGGCAGATGCGGCGGTTCAACATAGAGGAGGACTCGTGTAGTACGGCCGGCACAAGACTATCGTCTTTCGATCAAATTTGCAGCGAAGCACGCAGATACGCGGCCAATTTTTTTTTCTTTTTCATTCAAGAAATTCGCTAGCAGACGCTGCCTACGTCGGAGTTGTCTGTGGTGGGCGAGGGCGCGTTCTCGTTCCTCGCGAGCTGGTAGTTCAGTGTTCATCGCAGGAAGAGCGTTTACATAGTCAACGAACGCCCTTCTCTCTCTCTCGCCACACGGCGAGGGCTGGGGGGGGGGGTGGCACTCCCTCTTGCGCTCAAGCAAATGGAGCCGACCACGATGCACACGCGACAGCAGACAACGATGGCACGCCGACACGCCGAGACCCTAAGTTGCTTCGCCCCTAAAAACCGACTGCTCGCGCTGCATAATCGCTCATCCGCCACGGCGTATATATAGGCACTGAATCTTGACCTGCATTGTAGTGTCGGTCGGAGATTTATCTTGTGCGCAGTGGATCAATAAAGATTTGCTGCGCCCACGTTAACTAAAAGCGGTGCGCGGGCCTCTGTGTCTAATCTTTCTGCTGTCTCGCGTTGCTCATTAGCAGCGATTTTGCTGTGGGAATCACCGGCGCACTCTACATGCTTCTCGCCTCCACAGGTTTCACGTTAGTGGAGCTGAAACACCCTTCCCTACATGCTTCGCCCCTCCCCAAATTTTTTTCTTAATAGGCATGTTCATGACCTACACAGCTGTGACTGGTCACAGGCATTTTTTCCCTATGGCATGCCTTGCGGCCACCATTTATTAGAAGACAAATGTGGAACAAAAAACACAGCATATCCACGTGGTGAATGATGATGAGTGGGGCGAAGCGAACTCGCGCTGCAGCACGGCGATGGCATTGGCGCGAGCGTGGTCCTTCTTGATGGAAGATATTGTGACTAGATTGTTTGAGAACCACAATATATTGCACACACCGCAACTATGGCCGAAACTGTTATCAAGGAAGTCCCGCTGGAAGCGCGCGTCGGCGCCTTCGGGCAGAGCCCGCCTGATGCGTTTCGCAGCCACTTCACGTGCTCGCACAGCCTCGGGCTCTGCCTGCCGGTACGCGCGCTATCTCGCCGCTTCACGGTCCTACACATTTTGAAGATCCGATTCGCGCCGCAGCCGTGCAGCTTCGGCCTCGCGGGCTCGAACGGCGGGGTCTTCGCGCCGCAGCCGTGCAGCTTGTCGAGCAGCTTCGGCCTCGCGGGCTCGAACGACGGGGTCTTCTCGCCGCAGCCGTGCAGCTTGTCGAGCAGCTTCGGCTTCGCGGGCTCGAACGGCGGAATCTGCTTCGCGGCGTCGACGTGCAGCTTCGGCCTCGCGAGCTCTCACCTCAGGATTCTGTCTGTGAGCGCGCGCTGTCGCCATCTTCCATGCCCTCCGTTCCGCAGCCTTGTCTTCCATCCGGCGACTCCGAGCTAAAGAGAAAGCGTGCCAAGAGGGAGCCTCATGGTGCGCTGATGATGATGATTTCCTTCATGCATGGCTTACACCCACTCTGGGGGATTGGCCAAGAAACGATTAATTTAAAGTAGAAGTGGCCACATATGATTTCTATGACTAATGAATTATAGAGTAGTCAGAAAAAATGCATAATGCTAATTTAAAATTCGGAGTTAAAACCGCCCTGATTCAATTAAGAATTTTTGTACAGCGGAACAGACATCCCGGTGACAATGACCTAATGAGGAGGCTCCCAAGGATAGATTATTAGAAGTAATGAAATCCAATCTAATTCGATTAAACGCTGCTTTGAGAATGTTTTTTTTAGTAAATTGAAACGGTGCTTTGAGAATGTTTTTCCTTAGTAAATTGAAATGGTGCGTTACTTCTGAAACGTCGTCTTCTTCTTCTACTGCATACCAGAACGCGCGCAGTAAAGAAGAAAGAATGCCACACAGGCGAATACGCACGAGAGTCTCACTCGTCAACGTCATCTTCTTCTAACTACTGCATACCAGAACGCGCGCTTCTCACGTGCTAGAGGTGGCTACTACAACGCTACAAACGGAGTATGGACAGGACCCACGGCATAAGGAGCTTCGCCCCTAAAATCTCCATTTCAGAATAGACGTCCAGGTTAGTCATCCTGTGATCAGCATTAATGTGTTTCTTGAATCCTGGCGGTCAAATCCCCTTAAGCGACCCATACCTGAGACATGGGAATGGCCTTGCTCCAAATGGCAACGTAAGGTGATATTTAGCTCAAAATTCACCCCTCCCTTCCCCCGTTCCCCTAACCTTATTCACTAGTGCGGCCCTTGAGGGCAAGTTTGGTGACTGGCGCCCGCTAACTGGAGTGAGCTTGAGACTCCTGCTCAAAAATGTTCGCCGATTCAGAGTACTATGTACTCTGCTATGGGAGTGCGTTATCTCTTCTTGAAAAGATGCAACTACTGGTATTAGTGAGCACGCAGGCTTTCCCTAAAAGGACATCGCAGAGCTGACCGCCAATGGAGCCGCAAGTGATGGAATGCAATCAAGCGCAATATTTTTAAAAGCCTTCGTCCTTGCTCAGGCTATGCTACGAAGTATTCGTACATCTATCTAAATATCACGAGAATAACCAAATTCTAAACTAAGAACATTAAAGGCCTTCGTAATCATTTACATCCTTTATTCTAGCTTTGCCGGGAACTGTAAATATTCAGCCTACTCGGTATAACTGACAGCAAGAACAGTGCCAAAAACACGCTGCCGGTGGGAGATGTCGCAAATGTATATTGTAGGTGTGTGCGAATAGTCAAATTTCATCTCGAATCGAATCAAACAGTGCAAAAATATCGAATATCGCATCGAATATCGAATAGTATATTTACACGAAATGTGTACCGCCCGTTACGGCAAGACAAAGAAAAAGATAGTTGGTTGATCCCTCCGTCATAGGAATCTGTATAACATAAAAGTGAAACGTGTCGTCACAGAGTTAGTTTATTGTTTATAGCGCATTGGTATATGAGAGCTTGTACAGCGTCTACTGTTGTTTGGCAGATATAGCACCGCTTGATAGTGGGCGCATCGCACTCACGTTGACGCCTAGTGGCACATCTCCGTACCGCCGACAAACGCCCACATGATTTAACCCTTGCGGTAGCTGAAGTTCTTAAGATATACGCGGACTCCGCATATGGTGAATCCCGCGCAAAGGTGGCATCAACGAGCACATAATAAGCACTAATGCTCAATATGCACTCCTTCGAAGCGTCGTGTCTGGCTCGCGTCGTGTCTTCCCTCTAGCCTGGCCGTTACTTCTCACAGGGCGAGCAGGGAACGCGGTGCGACAGCCAGGCGAGCGTCGGAGAGCTACTTGTCGATATGGATGGATGCTATGAGCGAGGTTTGCGCTAAAACCGCCACATCACGGTGTGTTAAAGCGTTCACGAAATTAAACTTTCATTTGAAACGCGCCGGACGGGACGATCGTTGCAACGGCGCGTTTTTTTTTTTTTTTTTTTCTAGCCTGGTGGCACAGATGTCACCGCACCGTTATAAAGGGGACGCTCATAGCATCCATCCATCCATCCATCCATTCAAGAGCACTGTGAGAGGCAAGTGTAAAAGATAAAAGGCACGTTTATGTCGCCTCCGTAATATGTTGGTCGATAGCTCAGTAGGCTAAACGCCCGCCAGCCATCGTCGCGGACCGAGAAATCATGGGTTCGATTCCCGTGAACGGAATTTTTCTCTAGTTTATTTCTTTGCCATCTGATGGCATTCATTTTGCTGACGTACTTCCGTGACGGAAAGACGTCATGATAGTCCTTGGTGGACCCCGGCATAAAACACTTTCGTGTTGAAATCAGGGTCGCTGCGGCCTGCTGACAGCTTCATTACACACTTGTTCCGGAGTAGCTTTTGTTTCAGCTTTTATGGGCGCGCAAACATGTTGATAGAAGAGCCGCCATTGCAGTCAGCAGCGCCACTCCTAACCTCCTACACGGTAGCTAGTTTTCTTTCCCTATGGTCGCGCAAGATGGCTCCTCTGACAACGGTAACGTTGTGCTTCATCGTCACGTATGCTCCGGGCCCAAAAGTCTTCGGGCGCCCGTTCACAGCAGCGTTTTAACTGCGCGCCGGAAGGATTGGAGTTTCTTAACTAGTGGTGCGGTGAGGCAGTGGCGAGTGCCAATCGTGAACACATTTTCACATGCGAAGCCAATCACCGAGAAAGGTCGTTTACGGCGTTTGCGGGCATATGCGACACAACTACGCAAGAAGTCCGTGCCTTGGTTTCTGAGGCGATGTTGTGAAGGACTTGACAGTTTTCTCGTGTGTTTTTCTACGTGCGGAAATGACATAATCTCCTTTAACATCAACGTGCGCTCGCTTTTGAACCAGGATGTCGGTGAACGTTTACCGAACGGCGACGTTAGCGTTAGTTTTAGTACCCACCCCACCCCAACCAAGTTGCACCATTGGCCTTTGTCGCGTTTTAGATATTCGTCCTGTCGAATTATTCGAAACTTCGAATACTAGCTATTCGAAAGTCGAATCGCATTGTTCGATTAGGAATTATTCGATTCGAATTCGAACTCGAACATTCGCACACCACTAGTATATTGTCGTATCGTCCTTATGCCTCATCAAACGCAGAAAGTGACTGTCGGTGTCGCCGGTGTCAGCAATGCAAACAAAAATCGTGATCACATCACCGTAAACGTCATCATGACCTCCCAAGTTCCCAATTTCGTGACTTCATCACGACGCCACGTAACCTGAGGTCACATGAGGACGTCATGTCATGACTTCGTCGCTTGGTCGAAGTTGTGCCGATGCCGGAGGCACTGCAAAAACAGGTAAAGTGCACAGAGCTTCCAATGCCGCCGATCCTACAGGCAGTGCGAAACCGTCTTGGATGCAGAAAGCCGCCTTGGATGAGGAACAAGGCGGGGGGAGGGGCGAGAGGGAGGGAGGAGGAGGAATCAACAGCAATCGGCCGAGAAGGATAAGAACGCTTCGAGTCACCTCAGAAAATGCATAAGGGTATGTGTGACATTGTAGTGAACCTCTGGTTTTAGGGCGAAAGCACGTCTGCATTACCCATTGAGATTTCGCAAATATCAGGAAAGAACCACGAGCTGTATGGAATCAAGGGGGGAATTGGTCGCGGCCGTTGCTCGGGCCAGGCGTCCCTTAGCTTTGTGGTGCTTTAGGCATTTTCTTTGGCCAGTAAGGCTTGGTTAGCATTTCGTCGTCCGTTTCGGCAGCAAACGCTTCCTTAATAAAGGGCGTGTGCTGCAGCACGCCTGTCATGCTTCTACGTGTCCTACGAGACTGCAACCACGTTTGACGTGTTGCCGCTCTCGAACGTACTTTCGCTCAATTCTGTGTTGCCTTGGTAGTTCCAAATTGTCCCTATTAAATGCGGAGCATTTCTTAGTCGCACCTGCGGCGTCGGCAGCCGTCCACACCCCACTGTGCATGCTCGGCTCGACTCGTGCCGGCAGCAATCCTCTCCTCTCCCTCCCTCGCATGCTCGGCTCGTTTCGTGCCGGCAACAGGCCTCTCCTCTCCCTCCCTCCTCTCCGTCCCTCCCTCCTCTCGATCGAACGCGGTCGGTGTGTATATAAGCGGTGGAGCCCGCGTTCGGAATTCAGTCAAGGGCGTCCTTACTTGGCTTTCGCTTGACTTGACGCATTGCTTGACTCGAGTAGATCCGATGGAAGCAACAGTACCTTCAATCAGCGTCCCACCACTCGTTGAAGGCAACGTTACCCCACCCTCATCGTCGTCGGCGTCAACAAGAGCAAGCAACGCAAAAGACAAGACTGCGAAGAAACGAGCATACGACGCTGAACGCAAGCGTTTGAAGCGAGCTGCGGGCCCGGGACTTCGTGCACGAGAAGCTGCTGCGAGACGGCAACGACGTGCTGCGGATCCTTCACTCGGGGAACGAGAAGCAGCTGCGAAACGGCAACGACAGGCTGTGGATCCTGAACATCGTGCTCGAGAAGCAGCAACCGTTCGGGAACGTCGAGCAGAGGATCCATCACTCGGGGCAGCGCGACGCTTCTGCGAAACCCAATTACGCAACATTCACGCGATGCCCCCACCACTCTGTGACGCATTTACTCGAGTTCCCCCCGTGGGAAGATGCAGGTGACACTTTTTTTTCATTGCACTGTATTATCTCTGCATTCTATGTACAAGCTGTTCGAAAACAGTGCACTTAAAATGCATACACTTTATTACAATTAGAAAAAAATCACGCCATATCCACCAAGTGAATGATAATGAGTGGGCGAAGCTCCGGATGTAATCTGTAAACTGTCGATCCTCGTAAATTTTGCCCACTCATATAAGACGTTAAGCTCAGGGGAACGTTGCCGGAGGGACGCCGCCTCTTCCCGCTCTCGCATTCCGGGGTCCGCTTCTCGTTGAGCCCGTTTCGCAGCGGCTTCCTTGGCGCGCACCGTATCGGGATCCGCTTGTCGTTGCGCACGCTTCGCAGCGGCGTCCTTGGCGCGCACCGTCGCGGGATCGGCCCGGCGCCGCGCTCGCTTGGGGACAGCCTCTCGAGCTCGCCACCGCGAGATCCTGCCGACGAGCACGAGCCGCAGCGGCCTTCCGCACCCAGCGCTCCTCATCGACCATGGTCCACCAAGCGCGATTCGACACGTACGGCGACGATCCAGGAGAATGAGAGATAACGGGCGCGCCGGCGTAGCCCCGCGCAGCCCGCACAGCAGCCAAATCGAAGAGCAGCGGCACCTCCAACGCCC
>NC_051180.1:130750069-130831309 GCF_013339695.2 Rhipicephalus sanguineus | reverse complement strand
ATCTATTAGCGCTCTATGCGCAGGCCAAACAAGCAAGCTTGGAGTAACGCGCCGCGCTTGGGCGGCCACTGAAACAGTGGGCAACGGACGCTTTACACAAGCAACACTGTACATCGCTGCGGCGGCAGGAGCCACGTGCTCGTTCAGTAAATGACAAAAATATGCTTGTAGCACTTTGATCTCATATTTCTTTTGAAATATACCGAACTTTTCTTGCTTTAACACGTGCCTTACGCCAACAACTTCATTATTAACCTCGGTACCAGGCAAGCAACGTGTTTTCTGCATTGAAGCTCGTCTCTTGACTTGACCAAGCAAGACAGCTTGAGCGTCCATGAACACGCGAAGGCCTACTTGGGGGTTTTCAAGTCCGCTGCTTGCTTCGGGGCCGACATTGCTCAAGTCAAGTTGAGGGCACGAGCCAAGTAACATCTCTGCATTCGGGGGTAGCTTCGCTTTGGCGCGCTTTCCCCGATAGGGAAGTAGATCCTAAATTTTTCTTTTAGGAGCGAGCACTTTAGGGTCTCGGCGTGTCAGCTTGCATCGTCGTCGTCTGCTCTCGCGGCGTGCGTGGTCGTTTGCTGTCGTGACGGTCGATTTGTTTGAGCGCAAGAGAGGGCGCCACTGCCTCAGCGCTCGCCGTGTGGCGAGAGAGAGCGAACGGCGCGCGTGGACTATGGAAAACGCTCTTTCTGCGATGAACGCTGGATTACCAGCTTGCAAGGAACGATAACGCGCCCTCGCCCGCGAAAGACAATGCCGACGCAGGCGCATCTGCCGGCGAGTTTCTTGACTGAAATATTTGTGCGAGATCACAGCATGATTCCAGCACATACAGGAATTTTAGTACAGTCAATTTAATTCGTAAGTAAAAAATTGGGGAGGGAAAAGCATGTAGTAAACGGTGTTTCAGCTCCACTAACGTGAAACCTGTGGAGAGGTGAAGCATACAGTGTGCGCCGATGTTTCCCACAGAAAAATCACTGCTGAGGTAATGAGAGACAGAACAAAGATTAGATACAGATATTCGCAGTCACTTTTGGTTAACGTGCACGTAGCGAATTTTATTGTGCTACTGCGCACAAGAGAAATCTCTCACCGGCACTACATTGCAGGTCAAGAGCCAGTGCCTATATATACGGAATGGCCATTGAACGGGTTGTGCAGCGCGAGCCGTGGGTTTTTAAAGACCATAGTCTTTCTTGGGGAACTTAAACGCAGAAATTTTGGTCTGTCTGTCTCTCTGTTTGTCTGTCTGTCACCCGATTCAGCCACCCCGCCAAAGTTTAACCACTCTGTGAACGCCCAGCCATCTTTAGCTGGTATGGCCGTTCATACCTGTGAGCATTGTCGATCAAAAAGGAAATATTACGCATATCTAAGGCGCAACAAATGCGTAAGTATTAGGTGGTGTGTTCCTTTACTAGAAAATACCTAGATAAGTAATTCTAAAGACACGAATGTTTCTTAGCTGGGCTGAAAGTGCTAGTGTTTTAGATGCGAAGCATCTTATGGCGGAGTTCAAACCGGTGGTGGTGAGGTGGTGTGCGGAGTGACCACCCTTACTGCGCATGCGAAAGCCCTCTCCACACTCCCCCTCACCACTCCCCTCTCCCTTTCCCTCTCCTCCCCACTTCCCCTCCCACTCCTCCTCAGAAACGTGGGCTCGAGATGCCGAAACGCTGCTTCGCATCGCCTCATGGTCCCCTTTAGCGGGAGATAGTGTGATTTTCTTAGGCTGCGCTGAAAATGCGACGCTATGAGGCAGATGCGGCGGTTCAACATAGAGGAGGACTCGTGTAGTACGGCCGGCACAAGACTATCGTCTTTCGATCAAATTTGCAGCGAAGCACGCAGATACGCGGCCAATTTTTTTTTCTTTTTCATTCAAGAAATTCGCTAGCAGACGCTGCCTACGTCGGAGTTGTCTGTGGTGGGCGAGGGCGCGTTCTCGTTCCTCGCGAGCTGGTAGTTCAGTGTTCATCGCAGGAAGAGCGTTTACATAGTCAACGAACGCCCTTCTCTCTCTCTCGCCACACGGCGAGGGCTGGGGGGGGGGGGGAGTGTGCACTCCCTCTTGCGCTCAAGCAAATGGAGCCGACCACGATGCACACGCGACAGCAGACAACGATGGCACGCCGACACGCCGAGACCCTAAGTTGCTTCGCCCCTAAAAACCGACTGCTCGCGCTGCATAATCGCTCATCCGCCACGGCGTATATATAGGCACTGAATCTTGACCTGCATTGTAGTGTCGGTCGGAGATTTATCTTGTGCGCAGTGGATCAATAAAGATTTGCTGCGCCCACGTTAACTAAAAGCGGTGCGCGGGCCTCTGTGTCTAATCTTTCTGCTGTCTCGCGTTGCTCATTAGCAGCGATTTTGCTGTGGGAATCACCGGCGCACTCTACATGCTTCTCGCCTCCACAGGTTTCACGTTAGTGGAGCTGAAACACCCTTCCCTACATGCTTCGCCCCTCCCCAAATTTTTTTCTTAATAGGCATGTTCATGACCTACACAGCTGTGACTGGTCACAGGCATTTTTTCCCTATGGCATGCCTTGCGGCCACCATTTATTAGAAGACAAATGTGGAACAAAAAACACAGCATATCCACGTGGTGAATGATGATGAGTGGGGCGAAGCGAACTCGCGCTGCAGCACGGCGATGGCATTGCGCGAGCGTGGTCCTTCTTGATGGAAGATATTGTGACTAGATTGTTTGAGAACCACAATATATTGCACACACCGCAACTATGGCCGAAACTGTTATCAAGGAAGTCCCGCTGGAAGCGCGCGTCGGCGCCTTCGGGCAGAGCCCGCCTGATGCGTTTCGCAGCCACTTCACGTGCTCGCACAGCCTCGGGCTCTGCCTGCCGGTACGCGCGCTATCTCGCCGCTTCACGGTCCTACACATTTTGAAGATCCGATTCGCGCCGCAGCCGTGCAGCTTCGGCCTCGCGGGCTCGAACGGCGGGGTCTTCGCGCCGCAGCCGTGCAGCTTGTCGAGCAGCTTCGGCCTCGCGGGCTCGAACGACGGGGTCTTCTCGCCGCAGCCGTGCAGCTTGTCGAGCAGCTTCGGCTTCGCGGGCTCGAACGGCGGAATCTGCTTCGCGGCGTCGACGTGCAGCTTCGGCCTCGCGAGCTCTCACCTCAGGATTCTGTCTGTGAGCGCGCGCTGTCGCCATCTTCCATGCCCTCCGTTCCGCAGCCTTGTCTTCCATCCGGCGACTCCGAGCTAAAGAGAAAGCGTGCCAAGAGGGAGCCTCATGGTGCGCTGATGATGATGATTTCCTTCATGCATGGCTTACACCCACTCTGGGGGATTGGCCAAGAAACGATTAATTTAAAGTAGAAGTGGCCACATATGATTTCTATGACTAATGAATTATAGAGTAGTCAGAAAAAATGCATAATGCTAATTTAAAATTCGGAGTTAAAACCGCCCTGATTCAATTAAGAATTTTTGTACAGCGGAACAGACATCCCGGTGACAATGACCTAATGAGGAGGCTCCCAAGGATAGATTATTAGAAGTAATGAAATCCAATCTAATTCGATTAAACGCTGCTTTGAGAATGTTTTTTTTAGTAAATTGAAACGGTGCTTTGAGAATGTTTTTCCTTAGTAAATTGAAATGGTGCGTTACTTCTGAAACGTCGTCTTCTTCTTCTACTGCATACCAGAACGCGCGCAGTAAAGAAGAAAGAATGCCACACAGGCGAATACGCACGAGAGTCTCACTCGTCAACGTCATCTTCTTCTAACTACTGCATACCAGAACGCGCGCTTCTCACGTGCTAGAGGTGGCTACTACAACGCTACAAACGGAGTATGGACAGACCCACGGCATAAGGAGCTTCGCCCCTAAAAATCTCCATTTCAGAATAGACGTCCAGGTTAGTCATCCTGTGATCAGCATTAATGTGTTTCTTGAATCCTGGCGTCAAATCCCCTTAAGCGACCCATACCTGAGACATGGGAATGGCCTTGCTCCAAATGGCAACGTAAGGTGATATTTAGCTCAAAATTCACCCCTCCCTTCCCCCGTTTCCCCTAACCTTATTCACTAGTGCGGCCCTTGAGGGCAAGTTTGGTGACTGGCGCCCGCTAACTGGAGTGAGCTTGAGACTCCTGCTCAAAAATGTTCGCCGATTCAGAGTACTATGTACTCTGCTATGGGAGTGCGTTATCTCTTCTTGAAAAGATGCAACTACTGGTATTAGTGAGCACGCAGGCTTTCCCTAAAAGGACATCGCAGAGCTGACCGCCAATGGAGCCGCAAGTGATGGAATGCAATCAAGCGCAATATTTTTAAAAGCCTTCGTCCTTGCTCAGGCTATGCTACGAAGTATTCGTACATCTATCTAAATATCACGAGAATAACCAAATTCTAAACTAAGAACATTAAAGGCCTTCGTAATCATTTACATCCTTTATTCTAGCTTTGCCGGGAACTGTAAATATTCAGCCTACTCGGTATAACTGACAGCAAGAACAGTGCCAAAAACACGCTGCCGGTGGGAGATGTCGCAAATGTATATTGTAGGTGTGTGCGAATAGTCAAATTTCATCTCGAATCGAATCAAACAGTGCCAAAAATATCGAATATCGCATCGAATATCGAATAGTATATTTACACGAAATGTGTACCGCCCGTTACGGCAAGACAAAGAAAAAGATAGTTGGTTGATCCCTCCGTCATAGGAATCTGTATAACATAAAAGTGAAACGTGTCGTCACAGAGTTAGTTTATTGTTTATAGCGCATTGGTATATGAGAGCTTGTACAGCGTCTACTGTTGTTTGGCAGATATAGCACCGCTTGATAGTGGGCGCATCGCACTCACGTTGACGCCTAGTGGCACATCTCCGTACCGCCGACAAACGCCCACATGATTTAACCCTTGCGGTAGCTGAAGTTCTTAAGATATACGCGGACTCCGCATATGGTGAATCCCGCGCAAAGGTGGCATCAACCAGCACATAATAAGCACTAATGCTCAATATGCACTCCTTCGAAGCGTCGTGTCTGGCTCGCGTCGTGTCTTCCCTCTAGCCTGGCCGTTACTTCTCACAGGGCGAGCAGGGAACGCGGTGCGACAGCCAGGCGAGCGTCGGAGAGCTACTTGTCGATATGGATGGATGCTATGAGCGAGGTTTGCGCTAAAACCGCCACATCACGGTGTGTTAAAGCGTTCACGAAATTAAACTTTCATTTGAAACGCGCCGGACGGGACGATCGTTGCAACGGCGCGTTTTTTTTTTTTTTTTTTCTAGCCTGGTGGCACAGATGTCACCGCACCGTTATAAAGGGGACGCTCATAGCATCCATCCATCCATCCATCCATTCAAGAGCACTGTGAGAGGCAAGTGTAAAAGATAAAAGGCACGTTTATGTCGCCTCCGTAATATGTTGGTCGATAGCTCAGTAGGCTAAACGCCCGCCAGCCATCGTCGCGGACCGAGAAATCATGGGTTCGATTCCCGTGAACGGAATTTTTTCTCTAGTTTATTTCTTTGCCATCTGATGGCATTCATTTTGCTGACGTACTTCCGTGACGGAAAGACGTCATGATAGTCTTGGTGGACCCCGGCATAAAACACTTTCGTGTTGAAAATCAGGGTCGCTGCGGCCTGCTGACAGCTTCATTACACACTTGTTCCGGAGTAGCTTTTGTTTCAGCTTTTATGGGCGCGCAAACATGTTGATAGAAGAGCCGCCATTGCAGTCAGCAGCGCCACTCCTAACCTCCTACACGGTAGCTAGTTTTCTTTCCCTATGGTCGCGCAAGATGGCTCCTCTGACAACGGTAACGTTGTGCTTCATCGTCACGTATGCTCCGGGCCCAAAAGTCTTCGGGCGCCCGTTCACAGCAGCGTTTTAACTGCGCGCCGGAAGGATTGGAGTTTCTTAACTAGTGGTGCGGTGAGGCAGTGGCGAGTGCCAATCGTGAACACATTTTCACATGCGAAGCCAATCACCGAGAAAGGTCGTTTTACGGCGTTTGCGGGCATATGCGACACAACTACGCAAGAAGTCCGTGCCTTGGTTTCTGAGGCGATGTTGTGAAGGACTTGACAGTTTTCTCGTGTGTTTTTCTACGTGCGGAAATGACATAATCTCCTTTAACATCAACGTGCGCTCGCTTTTGAACCAGGATGTCGGTGAACGTTTACCGAACGGCGACGTTAGCGTTAGTTTTAGTACCCACCCCACCCCAACCAAGTTGCACCATTGGCCTTTGTCGCGTTTTAGATATTCGTCCTGTCGAATTATTCGAAACTTCGAATACTAGCTATTCGAAAGTCGAATCGCATTGTTCGATTAGGAATTATTCGATTCGAATTCGAAACTCGAACATTCGCACACCACTAGTATATTGTCGTATCGTCCTTATGCCTCATCAAACGCAGAAAGTGACTGTCGGTGTCGCCGGTGTCAGCAATGCAAACAAAAATCGTGATCACATCACCGTAAACGTCATCATGACCTCCCAAGTTCCCAAATTTCGTGACTTCATCACGACGCCACGTAACCTGAGGTCACATGAGGACGTCATGTCATGACTTCGTCGCTTGGTCGAAGTTGTGCCGATGCCGGAGGCACTGCAAAAACAGGTAAAGTGCACAGAGCTTCCAATGCCGCCGATCCTACAGGCAGTGCGAAACCGTCTTGGATGCAGAAAGCCGCCTTGGATGAGGAACAAGGCGGGGGGAGGGCGAGAGGGAGGGAGGGGGAGGAATCAACAGCAATCGGCCGAGAAGGATAAGAACGCTTCGAGTCATCCTCAGAAAATGCATAAGGGTATGTGTGACATTGTAGTGAACCTCTGGTTTTAGGGCGAAAGCACGTCTGCATTACCCATTGAGATTTCGCAAATATCAGGAAAGAACACGAGCTGTATGGAATCAAGGGGGGAATTGGTCGCGGCCGTTGCTCGGGCCAGGCGTCCCTTAGCTTTGTGGTGCTTTAAGGCATTTTCTTTGGCCAGTAAGGCTTGGTTAGCATTTCGTCGTCCGTTTCGGCAGCAAACGCTTCCTTAATAAAGGGCGTGTTGCTGCAGCACGCCTGTCATGCTTCTACGTGTCCTACGAGACTGCAACCACGTTTGACGTTGTCTGCCGCTCTCGAACGTACTTTCGCTCAATTCTGTGTTGCTTGGTAGTTCCAAATTGTCCCTATTAAATGCGGAGCATTTCTTAGTCGCACCTGCGGCGTCGGCAGCCGTCCACACCCCCACTGTGCATGCTCGGCTCGACTCGTGCCGGCAGCAATCCTCTCCTCTCCCTCCCTCGCATGCTCGGCTCGTTTCGTGCCGGCAACAGGCCTCTCCTCTCCCTCCCTCCTCTCCGTCCCTCCCTCCTCTCGATCGAACGCGGTCGGTGTGTATATAAGCGGTGGAGCCCGCGTTCGGAATTCAGTCAAGGGCGTCCTTACTTGGCTTTCGCTTGACTTGACGCATTGCTTGACTCGAGTAGATCCGATGGAAGCAACAGTACCTTCAATCAGCGTCCCACCACTCGTTGAAGGCAACGTTACCCCACCCTCATCGTCGTCGGCGTCAACAAGAGCAAGCAACGCAAAAGACAAGACTGCGAAGAAACGAGCATACGACGCTGAACGCAAGCGTTTGAAGCGAGCTGCGGGCCCGGGACTTCGTGCACGAGAAGCTGCTGCGAGACGGCAACGACGTGCTGCGGATCCTTCACTCGGGGAACGAGAAGCAGCTGCGAAACGGCAACGACAGGCTGTGGATCCTGAACATCGTGCTCGAGAAGCAGCAACCGTTCGGGAACGTCGAGCAGAGGATCCATCACTCGGGCAGCGCGACGCTTCTGCGAAACCCAATTACGCAACATTCACGCGATGCCCCCACCACTCTGTGACGCATTTACTCGAGTTCCCCCCGTGGGAAGATGCAGGTGACACTTTTTTTTCATTGCACTGTATTATCTCTGCATTCTATGTACAAGCTGTTCGAAAACAGTGCACTTAAAATGCATACACTTTATTACAATTAGAAAAAAATCACGCCATATCCACCAAGTGAATGATAATGAGTGGGCGAAGCTCCGGATGTAATCTGGTAAACTGTCGATCCTCGTAAATTTTGCCCACTCATATAAGACGTTAAGCTCAGGGGAACGTTGCCGGAGGGACGCCGCCTCTTCCCGCTCTCGCATTCCGGGGTCCGCTTCTCGTTGAGCCCGTTTCGCAGCGGCTTCCTTGGCGCGCACCGTATCGGGATCCGCTTGTCGTTGCGCACGCTTCGCAGCGGCGTCCTTGGCGCGCACCGTCGCGGGATCGGCCCGGCGCCGCGCTCGCTTGGGGACAGCCTCTCGAGCTCGCACCGCGAGATCCTGCCGACGAGCACGAGCCGCAGCGGCCTTCCGCACCCAGCGCTCCTCATCGACCATGGTCCACCAAGCGCGATTCGACACGTACGGCGACGATCCAGGAGAATGAGAGATAACGGGCGCGCCGGCGTAGCCCCGCGCAGCCCGCACAGCAGCCAATCGAAGAGCAGCGGCACCTCCAACGCCATCTAGCGCCCAATCACCCAATCGCCATATTGCACACATCTCTATGGGACAGCGCCATCTAGGAAACTAGACGAGAAATGGCGATGACGACACAGAATGCGCACAGTGTCATCTAGTATATCGTCACCCAACTCCAGTTTACATGCATCTCTATGGAACAGCGCCTTCTAGTGTATGATAAGGGAGACGCTACTGGGTACGCCGGAGGGACGAGGGATTGCCCTAGACCATAAGGAGCTTCGCCCCTAAAGTCTGGCACTGCCGCGCTGCTGTGTGCATGGGAATGTGGCATTCTTATAATTATGTCGCATTCGGATTGGTGTCCTCAAAAAGCCAGAACACCTCATGAGCTCGTCTAGCTAGAAACATTCCGTCCTCCACAATGGACACTGGGTAGTTTTGCACTGAGACAGCTCCTAACGAGGCTATTGCCAAAACCAGTAGTTCTCAGCCATGGATGTTTCGGGGACCCCTTGTGGACCAGTGAAAGTGATCAGGGACTCTTTGCAGTGATAGAAAAGGGGGAGGGGGGTTCATTACAAAACGTGCAGCGTGAAATAGCTGCCTTTTATTGCTCCCTGGGAAAGAATGGTCAAAGTGCCACGAAAAATCGATCTCAACAGCTTGTCGATGAGCTGTGCGGTCTTCAGCCACATTCAAGCTGTTTCTAGTTGTGTTTACTCTGCAAATATCCAAGCCTAAACGTTGAAGAAGTATCCTCGCATGCATATGTCGTAGAAAACTGCAACAAAAGTCAGATCCGCCACCTTGCAAAAGTGTTACTGGTGAAACATACCAAAAATCAGAACTGGCCGCTGTCACGGGACATAGTATGTCTCCAAAAAAAAGCGTTTTTTTTTTTCAAGGATGAGTTTCGCGGACCCCCATTAGAGAAACACTGGCCTATGCATTACACAGAAGCAAGGTTTAAGAAAGTTCAAGAAGCCCTGCATGTATGTGTGATTTCACTTGGTTTAAGAGGTACCAAGCGGCCGCTAAAGTTAGCAGACACACAAGGTTAGGATCCACTCTGCGACAGTTCACCTGTTTAATTGTTTGACGCGACGCTTTTTTATGCACTGCAGATAAGGAAACGTTTACCTTGGAATGTAATGCCGGTAAATAAGACCCGTTTCTGTAATTTTTTTTTAAGAAAGCTTTGCTTCTGCAGCCGTATCCGTGTTTTTGGCCAAGCTTCGCTCAACGCATCCAACACAAGCCTTGCGCGCACGTATACGTTAATTCCTGTGATGTCAGCTTGCCTCATAGAAAACTCGCATAGCCGGAGGCTCCAGATATATCTCTACGTGGTAATATCAGAAACTCTGTGCTATGCTACTTGGGGAAAGGGGCTACCGTAGCCCTGCCTACCGTCAGCGTCCGAATGACGGGTAGCAGGATATTCTAGAGTGAAAGCTCTCGCGTTATTTTACCATCGAAGGTGACGGCAGCGCTTGTCCCCGCTCTACCTCAGAAGTCGCCGTGTTTGGTATCACCCGCTCATGGATTGTGTTCTTGATGTGTTCATGTAAATTATTTGTTAATTGGGATTTTATAAAATATTTATTCGTTCTTGCTAACGAAAATAACTCGTTCAAATGCGTATTGATGACGCCCTTTCCAGAAAAAACGTGATACCTGCGCAGAAAGCGCAGCACAGTCGCAGCGAAAGCTGGAAGAGCGGCAATAATAGAGACCATTGTAAGCTCTCTTGGGGCTACTAATACAACTACACTAGCAACGTACCCACTATGCCACAAATCATAATTTTTGTGAAGTTGGGAAGCACCCACTACCCCATTATTCGTCATTCTGCGAGAAGCGAGGTACCATCTGTAAGGCATTATGTGCACATTGTTGATGAGACGGCTGACGACAATGAAGAATTATGGCTGAGCCCTCTGTAATGGGTTGGAAGCTTTAAATGACCCACTAGTTACGCAATTCGCATGGTGCGACGCCTGGTCGTTATTTCACTCTCCCACCATGCTATATAACATACGTTAACGTGAGGAAGAGAGAGAGCGAAATAACTTTATTGAGACACCGAGGAAATGAATCATTGGGGCCTTACGGGCTTCCTTGCCAACAATAAAAGTGTACTTGCGAGGAACCCACTATGCCATTTTTTTGTCATTCTGCGGAGAACCGTGGTACCAGCTAAAACCTGTAGGCATTATGTGCACTTTGTTGACGCTGTGGCTGATGACGATGAAGAATTATCACAGAGCCCTTTCTAATGGGTTGGTAGCATTCAAAAACCCACTCGTTGCGCATTTCGCATTGTGTGACGCCTGGTTACAGAATTCGCGCTGTGTGGCGCCTGGTTGTTAGTTTAGTCTTCTACCACGCTACATTACACATGTTATGTGGTTCCTTCCCGACATGAAGCCTGTATAGGGTCTTTTTGCAAAGCAGATTCAAGCACCGGCATGGCTCTGAGGAAGAATAGTGGGCTCCCACGTAGAGGGCCCAGGTTCGAACCCCGTGCCATCCTCCGTTTTTTTCTTTATTTTGCGCGATAGCGGTTACGGGCACCGACGGCGCCGGAGGCGGACAACTACTGCGCCAAACGGCCCTCGTTGTGATCTCATAACAGCTTTCGCTGTAAAATGTGCCAGTACATTGAGGTATCTAGGAACCCAGTAAGGCAGTCACATGTCGAACCGTATCAGCGCGAAAATTTTAACAATACTGAGCCGGTAGTGTTTCTGAGAAAAATTTCGATTTTATTTTCCAGCGTTCAATATCGCCATTTATCGCCATATAGCGAATTTATCGCCAAATGCGCTTAGTGACATATGTATTTTGGGGAGATATAAGAACGCACGAAAGCAGTGACGAAAAAAAGGCACACATATATACACACACAGACAGGCGCCACTTCCAACTAATTTATTATTGCAATACCGTCGCTGCTTATAGCATCACATAATGTGGCCACTTCAATGCGAAAGTGTTCGAAGCCACAAACAGGTCGCACTTCATAATGGCGTTAAATGTCACAGTCAAAAGATAAAATTCTGAGCTTGATGTCTCCTTCAAGAGCATCGGACGCCTAAGCTCAAGATAATGTGTTGGGACGCACCGAGTGGGTAGTTGGTGTTTTTTCTCCTTTTTACAGCGAAAGCTGTTAGGAGATCATTTCAACGGCCGTTTTTGGCGCCGTAGTTGTCCGCCTCCGCAGCCGCCGCCGGTGTGCGTAACCACTATCGCTCGAAATAAGAAAAAAAACGAAATAAGAAAAAAATTCCAGGATGGAATCGGGTTCGAACCTGGGCCCCCTGCGTGGGAACCCAGTGCTGTACCTCAGAGCTATGCCGGTTTTTTTTTCTTTATTGCCGGTTTATTAACGTCACATGTACATCAATACAGACACCACTTACAGTAATAATACACATTGCTACAAGAATGTGTCAAGATGAAAACATAAAGGAAATAAAATAATAAAAAATAAATTACGGGACTGGCTTTCTAAAATTCCTTAAGGTATGCCAGAGGTTCAACCCTGGCCAGCCAGTCAGGAACAAAGTCTTCTTGTTGGAGCACATCTATGTATTGAACAATGTTCTCGCGAAAAAGCACGCGTGCAGGTCGCCTGTCAGGGTCGCAGTGAAACCCCGCCATTCTCGCCCTCCATAAGGAGTGGAGGCCAAGAAGCATAATAAGGTCGAAAGGCATCCCATCCTCGTTTTCTATCTGCAAAAAGCTGATTCCAAATGGGTGCAGAGGAAACTTTCTTTAGCGTTCTCTGTAAAACATCCCACAAGTAGACCTTTTACCAACAGTGCAAAAATACGCGATCTATTGTCTCCGGTTTTCTACAGATAAAACAATGAGAACCCCACGGCATGTAAAAACCCCGTTCTTCTAAGAATGTCCGCACCGATAAAGTACCCGAATGTAATTTAAAAAAGAAAGTTTTCGCCCCTGAATGAATTTGCATTTTCTTCACTCGTTTGAGTACATCTTTTCCTTCGCCTCCACTGTTTATTGACCTATACACAGGCACTGGAAAAGTCATATAACATATGTCTTTATATAATTTCTTTCGAGTGACTCTAAAGAGATATTCATTTGAGAACATCACTGACAGAAAATGGACGCTGTCCACAACTTCCTTAAAAAAGCCTCGCGTGGCTCCAGGCATGTTTGCAGCGCTAACAACAAAGTTAGGTAGCATGCGACATAGGCGTAGCTGGCACACGGTTCGCAGAAAAGGATCTTACACGTCCCGAAAGAAGAGAAAGCGATTAACTAGCTGCCGGACAAATAGATGCGACAAGCTAAGTCCCCTTGTTTTAACTCGTCTGAACAGATTCGATCTACTGCATCTTTCCCAAGTTGATCCCCACACAAAAACAGCGAATACTCTATGAAACTTTTGCACATTCACTCGTGTACAACTTAGCACTTGCATCACATACCACAACTTGCTCATAAAAAACATATTGCATACAGTGGCTCGCGCCAACATTGAGAGACAAGTGGCGTTCCACCGTGTTGCTTTTTCTCGCATTTGCTGCACCTGCTCAGTCCAATATTCATCGGCGCTTTTATAGTGTTGAAGGGGTATACCTAGGTACTTTCCTGAACTTCTAAACCACCGAATGTTGGCAAAAGCATCTGGGACCGATGACCATTCACCATTCCATAGCCCCAGGCACTTCCCCCAGTTCACTCGACTTCCGGTAATTTGGCCAAATTTCTTAACAACGTCAATTGTCTCTTGGACACCCTCTTTCGATGTACAACATACTGCCACGTCATCGGCATACGCCAAAACCTTCACTTCGGCTTCCAGTAGCCTAAAACCGCGAATGCTTTCATTGTGTACAATGGCCAAGCATAAACTCTCGATGTAAAGGGCAAACAAGAGAGGGCTAGCTGGGCATCCCTGGCGAACAGAACGTTCCAGCTTTATAGGTGCTCCCGGCATCTTGTTAATGATTAATCTAGTGGTACATCTCTGGTACGCCAGGACTACTCCCTCTGTAATTACCGAACCAACATTAACATGCTCAAGTATGGTAAATAGGACATCATGCGGTACACAATCAAATGCCTTTTCGAAATCAAGCTGTAATATCGCTACAGCTGAATGAAAAGCATCACAGCATTCAAGGACACAACGCATCGTGTGTGTGTTCGTCAAAATGGAACGCCCCTTTATGCCACACGTCTGGTGCTCACCAACTTATTCTTTAATAACGGGCTGCAATCTCCCTGCAAGTACTTTCATGAGTATTTTATAGTCGGTGTTAGTGATATGGGTCTGTACGACGTAACTAATTTTAGCTTTGTTTTTCCTCGGACTTTGGAATGAGTACTGTGTGTGTCTCCGCAAATGACGGCGGTAATGTTTTGGCTTTGTAAGCTTCCTCGAAGACAGCTAGTAAAACTGGGGATATTTCTTTTTTAAACGCCTTATACCATGCCGCACCCAGACCATCTGGTCCAGGCGACTTTCCAGGAGGGAGACAATCTATTGCGTTTTCAATTTCCGAAACTGTTATGGGTGATTCCAAATTCTTTTTTGTTTCTTGAGATAACTGTGGCATCCTCCCAAGGAACGCGTCTTTGAAACGCTCTACTTGTACTGGTGCAGCAGCAAAGAGACATTTGTAGTAGCGAAAGAAGGCGTCTGAGATAGTGCTGCTACTAGTAATAGAGGAAAATAATATCGAACTAACTACTAGAGCTATGCCGGTGCTTGGGACTGCCTTCCAAAAAGACGCTATACAGGCTTCATGTCCAGAAGGAACCACATTAGCATATGCAATATAGCGTGGCAGAAGAGTGAAATAACAACCACGCACCACACAACGCGAATTCTGTAACCAGGCGTCACACAATGCGAATTGCGCAACGAGTAGGTTGTTGAATGCTTCCAACCCATTACAAGGCGCTCTGCAATAATTCTTCATCGTCATCAGGCACAACACCAACAAAGTGCGCATAATGCCTTACATGTTTTTAGCGGGTACCACGGCTCTTCGTTGAATGACGAAAAATGATTTAGTGGCTGCTTCCCTACTTCACAGAAATTATGATGATTTACAGCGTAGTGGGTTCCTCGCAAGTGCACTTGCATTGGTTGCCAAGGAAGCCCATAAGCCCATCATCCATTTCCTCAGGGTCTCAATAAAATTCTTCCCCCCTCTCTCTGTCTCTCTTTCTCACGCCAACGTATGTTATATTGCATGGTGGGAGAGTGAAATAGCGACCGGGCGTCACATAATGCGAATTACGTAACTGGTGAGCCGTTTAAAGCTTCTAACCCATTACAAGGGCTGAGCCACATTTCTTCATCGTCATCAGTCGCCACGAAAACAAAGTGCGCATAATGCCTTACATATGTGTAGCTGGAACCTCGCTTCTGCGCACAATGACGAATAATGGCGTTGTAGGTGCTTCCCAACTTCACAAATACTATGATTTATGGCGTAGTGGGTACCTTGCTAGTGTACTTGTATTAGTAGCCCCAAGAGAGTTTACAACGGGCTCGTGAAGTGCCGCTCTTCCAGCTTTCGCTGTGATTGTGCTGCGCTTTCCGCGCAGGCCTGGCGTTTTTTTAGTGGCACGAAGTCGAGCACCTACTTCCGGCTTTCCGAATATTTTGAAAAAGCGTTTAAAAAATAAATGTGTTAATAGATTCTTGTGGTTCATGGTCAGAGTTATATTGGATACATGTGATATCTGAGCATCAGTTCACTTAAGATGAGTGCCAATTAATGATGTTTATGCCTTGTGCTGTATGGTCGATCCACTGAAGAGCTTAGGAGGAGCCGGCGCCTTATTTGTGCGCCAACATCTCCTTTCACATCAGATCAATAAAAAAAAAAGCTGTCTGGATAATTCATGAAAATTAATTGAATGATTTCATAGAAATAGCAGACGCTCTTCTTGTAGGCAGCTGGGGTCGTTGCGGCACCTCTCGGAGCAGATCACAACCACGTGCTTTTTCATGCGCGTCCCCTGAGATGCGTTTCGGCAGCGCGCAAAACACAAAGTCAACCCAAGCAATACACCCGGGCAAAGAAACGTCAACGTGCGACTGCTATGGCCAGACATCGAAGTCAAGGATTAGGGTCGCCTTCAGATTTTTAATAGGGCAGCATTTCTATGTCGTCTCAACGGGAAATACTGTCCACCTGTCCGTCCCTCTGTCACTTAAGACGTTCACTGTCATTAGGAAATAAATGTATTAATTAACAGAAATTTTATTGGTGGGGCTGTGTTTGCAACGAGGCCTCCGCGCCCCGAAAACAAGGATGTTAACCACCGCGCTACGCATCCTATTTTTTTTTCTTATAGCCTCGCATGTAAGAATGCTCACATACAGTAAACCGCACTACGACATAAAGTGCAATGATGAACCATCAGCTGTGAGCTGACTCCACATAAATTTTGGCATGCGTAACAATGGTTCCTTTCGCGAAATCCACTTCCATTAATCCATCTGCACTTTCTGCACTTCGAGAAAACGGGAGACAGATTCACAAAAAATATTCACGCACAGAGGTCTGCCACACTGAGGTCGCCACATTAAATCACATGCTCTGAGACTGTGACAAAAACCCGGAAGGTGCTAACTCCGGAGCCCTTCCGCCGCGGTGGGCCGCTGCCTTGCGCAGCCCAAGCCTCGGCGACCAACTTTGGGCTGTCCAGCAGGCCCGCGAGGCGGCGGTGAGGCAAGGCCTCGACGTCCCCACGTAGGAGACCTAAAGCCCAGTCAGCGAAAGCTCTGCCGGACCACCAATAAAGTTGTTACCAACCAACCAATCTGACTTCAGCATCCGCATTATGAAAGGCCGTTTGCATTTGTCGTATGCTTCGTTGGCGTGATGGCATAACAAGGTCATAAGGTACGCCATCCTCATTTTTCACTAAGAGAAAGCGTTTCCCACGCGGATTTAATTGTAGCTCCTTCAGAGTTCTCTGTAATATACCTCGTGAAAACACTCCGCTCGAGCACTCTAGAAACGTGTGTTCAATTTTCTTAAGAAAGGGTATGTGCGCCAGGGAACAAATAAGCCCTCATTTTACTGGTTAAGTACCTGTGTGTAATGTTAAAAAGATATTTTAAACCCTGGCGTGACAAGCATTCCTTTAACATGTTTCAGAACATTATGTCCTGGGCCTGCATTGTTTAATTCACCGTACGGCGGCACAGGCACTAAAATATCAACGAGGTTTTTAAAACACGTTTTTACCTGACACCTTAGTCAAATATTCTAACGAAAGTCGCACTGACAATAAGCGAAAATAAGAAACTACCACATACGAAATATAGACAAAATTTTTCAAGTTAATGCGAGACTGCACCACTGATATTAGATGAGTTGTATCTAAGTCTCAATAGATCACTGGTCACAAACACTGCCAGAACTACCCGTAGGCACCAATGCTAGAACAACTGAATTCTCCGCGTGGAAACGTTGGGAAGGGATAAAAAAAAAACGACGGAGCGGTAAAAACATAGCAAAAGGTCACGGCATGAAAAAAAACCGGTGAGGTATTTCAGGAAACCCGCCTTTTTTTGTTCGTCATTTCTTTTTTTTTCGGGTTGGTTGCCTCAGTCTTCGCTATGTGTCAGACATTGTCTGTTGTCCTTGAATAGGTGATGAGGTTGTAATGAAAGGTAACACAATGCGGAATGGACGTCAACACACTTCCGCGAGCGCTCGAACGCATTCTGACAGTGTGTTTCCAGAGGAAAATCGCGTAAGTAGATTTTTCTTTAAGACCTCAATCCTCCGTTTTTTATATCCCCTTCAGGGGCGGCGTGTACACATGTACACATCAACATCGGGGGCGCGTCATGCATCGCGCGTTTCTTCAAATGGCTAGAACCGCAGTGTGTACATTTGTACAGCCTTCCTGAGTGGACAACTAGAGGTCATTTAACTTCATCGTGCTGCTTATTGCTGCAGGGAATCATTTTGCTAGAGACACAACCATGTTCGACGATCGTTCGACGTGCCGCGTTCCAGGACCAACGTCAAGAGTATTATTTTTCTTGGCTCGAAACGAATACAACCAAAAAGCAAACTAGGCATGTATTTTGAGCCTAATATGAGATTCTTTTTATGCAAGAGCTGAAGCTGACTGAGTGCAAATAGGTAGATATTTCATTACACGCTAATTAACATTAGCTACCGGAGGTCGCCCAAAACAACACATTACCTCATTTTCTTTATTCGGATGTAATATCAAGTGGTTTGGAATTCTGATGTATGACTATGACACAGTTTTTGACAGTCCATCATAATTCACGCCTGAATGGGATGTAATAAACGAATGGCGCATCATGTAGATAATTACCGGATGAAAGGGCAAAGCAATGTCCTGTAGTGAGATCTTAAAGGCGACATTCTCATAGCTTCGTTGTCATTCCATATTTCCGCAGTAAGCACGAATTGCGTTCACTGAAATCGTTTTCGAAACATTGTAAACGAGGAAAGTATTTTCATTAGACCTTTCTTTATTAGTTTCCGGTAGCGAATATGCCCTTGTCTGACCGACCACGCGAAGATACACGAACGCCCTTTAGACGCCACACAACGTACCACACATTAAAGCATCGTGTGGCAGATCGTTTCTGTATAGCCAAAGTTAGTGCAGTTGTCGAAAAGCCCTCCCCACTGAGACAATCGCTGGCGGGTGGGTGGGTGTTTAGGAGAAATAGGAACGATTTGTAGTACTATGATCTGTATTATTGGGTAACAGTAAGCTGCTCCCACTATTGTATATGCGGACAACTTTTCTTGGTAATGAAGGGAAGGCTACAGAGCCTAATTGCATGAATGCTACTGCTAGTAAGTGTTGAAAAATTCCGTAAACAGGGGGTGGGTGCACGAGCAGACGTTACGACAAGTCGACTTGTCTTCTTCAGTGAAGGAAGAAGACAAGTTCACTTGCCGAAACGTCGGGTCGAGCACCAAACCCCTGTTTACGGATTTTTTCATCGCAAGCTTCCATCCTCCCTGCCGTTTTTCGCTAATAAGAGCAGTCTCACAATTGCGTCCGGGTTCTCTAGGGGACGAATGAAACAAACCTCCATCATTTTCTACAGGAAGCTCTTTGAGACAGGTTGCAGCACACACCAGTGAGATAAATATAGTTTTGCTTGATACGTTTACATTTCGCGTCTTTGATCGGGTGAGAAAGTCGTGCCTCTTACGTGTCCCTCAGACGCTAATAGCGTCTGCGTCTTCAGGTGAGCGTCCGTCTCATTCTGGCTCCTCCGTCTTTTGGTCTCAGAAACTTGCGTCGAGGCTTACCCACAGATGGTTGTCAAGCAGACAAATGAAATCGTATGAAACGCTTATGCCACTCAGTCATCACTTTTCTCAGCTGTACGAAACGCACGCCAAACCGGGCTACTTCGCGTAAGAGTACATGTGCAGAAGCTCCGCCCCCGTAGCTTTTCCTTCATTGCCAAAAAAACTGCCCGCGAGAATAGTCGTGTAACTGAACGTTCATACTATTGTGAAAGCATGTGCTCGGAAAAATGGTTGATTAGTAATACTACTTATTCTCTACTATGAAAGAGTGGTAAGCCATCCCGGAAATCAATGTATGCCCAGATGGACTGGGAGGCAGTGACACTTAGGGAAGTTCAGTACAGAATACCGTGCCCTTGAAGCCAAAATATTCTACTATGCTAACATAAGATATTCTGAAAAATCTTCCAGACTGCTCAGGCTACAACCTCCAAAATTTATCAGTTTATTAAATAAGAATCGCAAACTAACTTAATATAAGTACAAACATTGGAGGACTTTAATCCTCATTCAAATCCTTTAAACTGTCTCCTCTATAAGTACTGAAGTAATTTGGCCCTATTCGTACTACATACCGCAAGTAAAGCGCCAAGAGCCCGCTCTCGGAGGCAGGACGGGATCATCTGAGTATGTGCCTTCGTACTACATACTGCAAGTAAATAGGTCTATATATAGGCCTATATATAGGTCTTGACTTCAAAGTTGGAATATTCGCATGAAACAGTGCAGTTAAAATATTGGTGTAGCTGGTACCAACCTAAGAATAAATGCAAGCTGCACCCATAGCCGTCACTGTCCGACTGTCCCACTCAGAAAGAATTTGCATAGACGTTCCATCCACAAAGGAAAGTTTATTGAACCGGCACATGCACGCGCTAGAGACGCTTATAAATTGAATACATATAAATTGCGTCAGTAAGATTTGCACAAACATTAGACGTAATCTTATGCAGACTTCAGTGGTAACCTCTACGCTACCAAGCAATTATAAAACAACATAACTAAAAGCATCGTACTTCTCAAGGAGATGGGGGAAAAAATAAAAAAGAAAAAGAAGAGAAAGGGGGAGGGGGAGTGTAGCCCGGGCAGTCGTGTAACTTGTTTTTTTTTTCTGACCTCAGTATGGCGCTGCTGGAAATTCCAGTTATCCTCTACGTAATGCAAAAATTGAGTGTGCCAGCGCCTTACTTCCAGCTCGTCAACTACACTCTAAGCCGGAAAGGAGCGAAATCGGCGTAAGTGCTGCATTTCGTCCCCGCAAGAAATAGTTAGTCCGCGGAGGGATTCACTGCAAGACGTGGGTGCCGTGTGCAAAGTGAGGGAGGAACCGTTTGACCACAGGGAGTAATGTTTACTCCCATGGAACTTTCCGGTGCAGTGGCGCCTCGAACGAATGGTCAGCATGCGCGTAAGCAAATAATCCGCTAAAGAAATCAACTGTTAACAGTTGATTTAGGTGTAAACGGTCTTGTCAACTACGGGAACAGCGGCAGAAGTAAAGTAGTATCGTTTATATGGCATAATAATAAACAAATGTGAAAAAGCTCCCACGCACACAAAAAAAAAATGTGCTCGCGCCCAAGCCGTATCAATGCACGGCGTGGTGTTCTCGTCGCATGCGCGGCAAGCTAGCACTCGGTGGTTTTGCGGTGTGTTGTGGATGTGTTCTCGTTTCGTGGTTGCGATTGCTGTCACTTGTGGTGCACTGAATCATCTTCGCGCTGTGGTCAACGTGATCCGCTACTGGAATGAAGTGCTACGCTATCAAAATGTTACGCGCCGACTGGGGCATCGCCTGAGAGGTGAGTTTAAACAAGGCTGCCATCCCCCCGCGTGTTGTGCAGTTGATATTTAACGGTCACCGCTTGTTTAACATCCACGTTCTGCGCGAACAAAACACGCATGCCTGATGAGCTCGCGCTATACAGCGTCGCGAGTGCTGCTCCGCCTGCTTTAGAATTACAGGCATGATGGTTGGGCCATCGAAACATGGTAACCTCGGTGAAGGCTCAACATTAGCTGTAGCAAGTACAGCTGTTCAAAATAGTATTGGTTTCAGTGTTGCCCAAATAAGCGTTGTTTATCAGAAAATTTCGCGACTTTTCAAAAGAAAATTCACGTGAACTCCGCACAATATCTTCTATTGCAAGGTAAACAAATCATTCGGGAAGATTGGCTGTTAAAATAGTATGTCTAGCTAAAGGCTTAGCACCGCTAACACAGGCAGTCGGCGACGGCATCGGCAATTTCGCTCGTTTGTAGCGATGCTATGAATCATTTAATTTTTCTATCTATCAAATGAAGAGCAAGCTTTATTCATAAATAAGTGGGCCCTCTAGCGTGTCGCTGTGAAAGCGTGATACGTTAAACTCGAGAACGGGTTTGTTGAACTTCATAACACATTCTGAAGTGTTCCATTGCACTATGACAGGTTCTATGAAAGAGCAGTTTTCGTCTAATTTTTACGCATGCGGAATTTCAGAGAAATGCCATGTGACATAACTGCAAGTGCTCGAACAGATCTGCCGGAAATAATGAATGCTCCTGCAATTACTTTTTTCAGGAAATCGATGAATGAGAGCCTTGCGCCTCCTGAGAAACGTATTCAACATCTTGCAGCTACGCACACGCTCTCAGCAGCTTTCAATGGTGCTGTTGCACTTCCTGACGTCGGCTGGACAGCATCGATACGAATAAAACATTGCACGTTTCATCGTCTCTCCTTTAATGCAGGGAAGCCATCCTATCTTCTGTATTCAACAAAATTGTTTCATTTATGTGTACGTACGATGCTGCAGAATTGTCACGAGTCGTTGATTAAACTTGGTTGTTTCTTTAGATGTTTTCTTTTTTCTGCCTTAAACAGACGTTTTCGCTCAACAATATAACGAAACGTGTTCCATACAGTGTGAAGCGAGCAAGCTTGCCACAGAGACGGGAGCATATAGGAGAAGGTTTAAATATACATACATTCATCAAGCGCCCAAATTCGCTCGAAACACGCGCGCAGAAAAACTAATCCTACGCAATTTACACTTTCATGAACTTCATCATCGAATGGTTGCTTGCGAAACACTGAACGCTGAAGTCTAATATAAGGAATATTGCTACTTTGACTAACATGGCAGAACGCGCAGCTTCCAGACGTTGCCTATACATATATAGCCCCGGTAATATTCACTCTGCTACGTACTGCCGTGTGGTATAGTAGTTAGCATACGCGACTGTTGATTCAATGGTCACGAGTTCGAATCCTGTGTGTTTGTTGTGAATTTTCTGTAGTTTAATTCCGAATTTATTTCTGTGTATTAATCGTATATGTTGTCAAATGCGTGTATCAACCTCCAAATTCTCGGTAATTCAACCAGAAACTGTAATAAATTGTTTTTTTTTATCGAGAAGGAGCAACTGTTAGTCCTACCAGGGGTAACAGTTCCTCCCTATGCAGCTACCATGCAAAAAGAGGAATAAATCAGTTACTCCCTAAAAGGGGTAACTTTTACACCCCGACATTTCGTCCCTCAAAACAACTGAGGACTAACAGTTCGTCCCCTGACAGTTACTCCCTAAACGACGAATCGTTCACCCTTTAGGCAGTAATAGTTGTGGCAGGGCAGTTACCTCCCAAAAGGACGAACCACAGACCCGTTTTCGTCCTTTGCGTCTTAGAGCGTAGGTATCCGAAAACAATTTGATCAATAGATAAATACGGTGCATGGCTGGGAACGCTGCACGCTGTGGTTGTCGACGAGCTTCTGTCTGGCACCGACGTCTCTATTACGTACATTGTGATGAAGAGTATCAACTGGGCAAACTTGCCGTTATTCCACAACAGAAGGTTTATTGAACCGGTACACGCAAGCGCTAGAGACGCTTATAAACTAAGTACTTATAAATTGCGTCAGTGTTACTTACACAAGCGTTAGACGCAATCAAGCAACTATACAACAGCAAACACGTTAACTGAAGCATCTTACTTCTCAAGATGGGAAAAAATATAGAAGAAAAAAGGGGGAAGGAAAAAGAAAGGGGGAGGGAGAGGTGTAGCACGGGGAGTCGGGTAACTTGTTTCTTTTTCTGAAGTTAGTATGGCACTGCAGGAAATTCCAGTTTCTCCCCAATCACATCAGCTCACTTGCCTGACGTGAAGCACTTTTAGGAGCTGGCTCGCCAGGTTCTTAAGCTGGGGCGAAGTCCCGCGCCGCAACCTGCATCCATCCTAGCTTGGCTCAGCGCACGCTCGCGCAAAAGAGAAGTCTTCTTCCTATTGTTCTTCGAGCGCCTTGATGATGATATTAACGCAGCTAAAACCACATATAGCATAGCCAACTGTAGCATGCGGTGCTCTCTCCACTCCGGCGCGTGCTCTAGTTTTATAAGAGACCGCTAGAGGGCCACAACTGCGCGCTTCCTCTCTCTTTCGACAGTCGTCAGTCAGTTCGCTTCGATGCTAATAACATGAACGAAGAAAACAAGGCGGCGGAGCGGAGGGCTCGCAAGGCAGCAGCAGGGTGGGCTCGCCGCCAAGTCCCTGCGGTGAGACTTCAGCACGCTCCATTCGTGCTAGTAGGAGAATTCAACGTAGACGTCATGGTGGACGACTGGCTAGTCCAACACATGATGTCGCGTTGCGCTCTAGTATGCATGTCTTACGATTCCAAACGACCCACCACCATCAGAGGGACTCTACACGCGGGGAAAGGAGAAAAGGAATAAAGACTGCAAGGAGGAAAAAAAAAGAAGAAGTAATACGCGCACACACGTACCAGCGTTCACCGCGCACTCTTAGACAGTCACGACTGAGATATGTTTGGGACCCTTTCCTCTGGGTGGTCTAAAATTACATTGGAATACGAGATATTAAAAAGGCTTGCACGGACTGGCTCCAAGGAATCCAGAAGTTGCAGTGCGCACTGAGCTGACGGAGTTGTCATCTCGTTGAGGAATATTATGCATTCAAGCATATACAGAGTGAAAACTAACAAAACGACTATTTTGAAGAAGGTAGAATTGAAATCGGTGGTATTATACGAACTTTATTACAGTAGAAGTGGGACGCTACGAATGCAGCCATCAATACGTAGCTATTTTGAAACGATCATCTTGTGAAAATTTGCTCACGGCGGCTGGTTAGCGAAACTACTGCTGTATCTCAGGTATATGAAATACAAAACACCTCTTCACTAAGACACCATCGCGCCTGAAGTGTGTGTTCTTCATAGGCATGCTGAAAAAATGAGGCATGGCGGTCACTGCCTAGGAAAGGAAGTGTTGTGCAGGGAAACTTCCGTTATTTTGGACTCTATAAGATATATAATAATGAATTAATTCAGGCGCTTTTACAGCGAACGCTGTTATGAGATCATTTCACCGGCCGTTTTTGGCGCCGTAGTTGTCCGCCGCCGCCGCCGCTGCCACCGCTGCCGCCGGTGTCCGTAACCACTATCGTTCCAAATAAAAAAAAAAACGAAACAAGAAAAAAATTGCAGGATGGAACGAGGTTCGAACCTGGGCTCTCTGCGTGGTAGCCCAGTATTCAACCTCTGAGGCATGCCGGTTTTTTTTTCTTTCTTTCATGGTATTTATTCAACACAGACCTGGCACTTGAACGCAATTCAATACAAAAAACTAATATGTTGATTATGCTCTTATCGCGACACAATGACTAACAGACGGCACTATCGAATTCGGAATCATCTCTATAGCGAATACATCAAGTAACGCTATAGCAACGGCCTTTTCCAATTATATGCTAGAACAGCGGTAAGGATAAGCACCTCATCAATACCGGATACCATTCTGGCTGACTTTCGATTTGCTCGTATACATCGCTTAGCTGAGTGACCATCCTAATGAAGTGGGCTGTTGAGGAAATTATCGGCTCTGCGTTTCTCTGCAACATGCGCGTCTTCCACAGACTATGCATTCCAATGAGAAGAAGCATGTCAAATGGTACGTCATTACAACTCGCTGGCAAGAGATATCGCACGGAATGTGAATTTAGCACAAAGTCTTTTCGAAGAGTTCGTTGGAGCACATCCCAAAATAAGATTGCATCTACCACATAACCTTTCAATTTTCGGTAAAGCGGAAACGTGCAACAAGTTTTTGGCTACAAAACTTTTCTATGTACTACAAGCGCAGCATTGTGCTAGAGCGCATATTCAGAGCTTTCATCGTAAATTTCCAACATTTATATGGTCATCAACATATGAATTCACGAGACGAGACAATCTATTCAGACCAGTTAGTGCAAGTGGGCTAGGTGTAGTACATCTGTACGTGTGGCAAATTGTATCTCGCTACTTCTTTTTCCGCGACGCTTCCCATCCTATTATTCGAGCATTCTTGCAGGTAAACCTGGTAAATGTGCTACCTGATCTAGTAGTTTCATCCGATTCTTCTCCACGACCATGTTTATGGAGATTTATGCGAGAAGTTTGTTTCTCTGTTCGTATTTTAACAGTTAGGTTTTCAAATGAATATTTGTACTGTGTATCACGCAAACATCTTTACAGAGATTTAATAGCGATGCTGTTTCCGCCACCACTTTATCGCGCAAAATACCTGGGACTGCCAGGACATGATGTCTTAGATAGAGTACGCAAAATGCCGCTGACACCATCGACAAAAACGTTCTTTTTTAAATTACATTTAGAGAATTGCCTGTGAAGACTTGGCTTCGTTCAAGAGACATTTTTGTGTCGTCCGTTGATTGTCCTCTGTGTGATGTGCCAGAAACAATTGAACACTGTTTTATAAGCTGAGCCATGCCGGTGCTTGAAACTGCTTTGCAAAAAATGTCTTATACAGGCTTCATGTCGGTAAGGAACCACATTAGCATATGCAATATAGCGTGATAGAAGAGTAAAATAGGCACCAAGCGTCGCACAACGCGAATTCCGTAACCAGGCATCACACAATGCGAATTGCGCAACGAGTAGGTTGTTGAATGCTTCCAACCCATTGCAAAGGGCTCTGCCATAATTCTTCGTCCTCATCAGGCACAGCATCAACAAAGTGCGCATAATGCCTTACATGCGTTTAGCAGGTACCAACGCTCTCCGTAGAATGACGAAAAATGGCACGGTGCCTGCTGCCCTACTTCACAAAAATTACAATGATTTATAGCGCAGTGGGTTCCTCGCAAGTGCACTTGTATCGATTGCCAAGGAAGCCCATAAGCGCATGATCCACTTCCTCGGAGTCTCAGTAAAATTACAATGATTTATAGCGTAGTGGGTTCTTCGCAAGTGCACTTGTATTGGTTGCCAAGGAAGCCCATAAGCGCAAGATGAATTTCCTCGGGGCCTCGGTAAAATTACAATGATTTATAGCGCAGTGGGTTCCTTGCAAGTGCACTTGTATTGGTTGCCAAGGAAGCCCATAAGCGCATGATCCATTTCCTCGGGGTCTCAGTAAAGTTCTTCGCCCCCCCCCCCCCCGCCGTCTCTCTCCTACGTCAACGTATGTTATACAGCATGACGGGAGAGGGCAATAGCGACCGGGCGTCTCCCAATGCAAATTACATAACTGATGGGCCGTTTAGAGCTCCCAATCCACTACAAAGGGCTGAGCCGTAATTCTTCATCGTCATCAGTCGTCGCGTAAATAAAGTGCACATAATGCCTTACAGACGTGTAGCTAGTGCCTCGCTGCCCCGCAGAATGACGAATAATGGCTTAGTAGGTGCTTCCCAACTTCACAAAAAATGTGATTTATGGCGTAGTGGGTACCTTGCTATTGTACTTGTATTAGTAGCCCCAAGAGAGCTTACAACGGGCTCTAGAAACTACGCTCTTCCAGCTTTCGCTGTGACTGTGCTGCGGTTTCAGCGCAGGCCTGCCGCTTTTTTAACCTAAATGCAAGTTTATGATCGCAACCATTATGCGCCTGTTTCCCACAAGCTATCGAAGCTTGCAGATCACATTTGTTAAATAAAGCTGCCTTAAGATTTCTTGAATAAAGGTGTGTACAACAGGGTGTGAACATTTGATATGTCTTGACTGTCGTTTTTTTTCTTACATTAATGTTTCATGTCATTTTTGGATATCAAGAATGCTTGAATCTTGATTCAAGCTTTCAATTCAATTCAACTGAATTTATTTTTCAAGTGGGCTGCGATGATGACCATGCAGAAAAGTGAGTTTCGCATCAAGGGCGAAGCAATGAATGCGATAGCAAGAAATTGGAATATCACAGGAAGAACGGCAGTCAGCTAGAAAACTGCTGCGCACTGCTCAAGCACAAAGGACACAGGAAAGGGAAACACACAAGGCGAGGGCAAACTAACGGCTGTCACAGCTTGACACTTGCAGCGCGCTGCTCAAACACAAAGAAGGACGCACAAAAAGAACGCACAGGTAGACGTAGGACGAGCGCGAACTTTCACAGTTGTTACTTCAACTAACCCCTGTTTTAGCTGTTCTAGAAAATCACTATATTTGCAAACGCGACCGCTGCAGCTAGCGAAGTGATATTTGTGTTGTCTATAGCTTCAACGCAAACCTAGCGGTCAAAGCACACGACGTACAAAACTCCCCCTCAAGAGTTAATCGCGTGAGCACGGTGGACCACGCCCTGTATGTCAAAGGCGCACATCCCAACTCCGGTGAAACACTAGAGTTCGAAAATTGCGACCCAAAACACTGGGTCCCCAAGCTGCGTTGGGTAGACTGCTCTTGCGTTCGGAGGAGCTGAAGATTTTGACGACAGAGACAAACGCAAGCTGCGTTGGGTCAAGCGCACGGGGCGCTACACGTGGCGAAATTAAAACCATGCGATACGCGGGTCATACCGCGTCGTGGCCCGCGCTGCGTCTGCGTCGTCTCGGTGGCGACCCAAGACGCCTTGGGGACCCGCGGTAGTTTTCAATTTTTGGGTCTTGAGGCAATGCTAACGCAAGAGCCAAAGAGTCGCTTGGGTTCTGCGCATGCGTCCTGGCGGCTAGCAAACTTCTTCGGTCCCCAAGCTCCTTGGGGCCCCATTGGTGACCCAATTCTCAAACTCTCTACTAGACAGCTTCAAAATTGGGGACCAAAGAAATTTGCAAGCCGCCAGGATGCATGCGCAGAACGCAAACCACTCTCGGACCCTTGCGCTCGCGTTGTCCCAAGACCCTGCAGCGCCTTCCTTTGGGCGGCAAACAAACAAAACCGCAGAGCACGCGACCCCAAGAGATGAAAATAAGGACGGCGCTTGGCAGTGGCACGTGAAGCCACGTCTCGCTTTCCCTGCGGGCGTCGATTCTGGTCACTAAAAGAAAACTTCATTTGGCTCTAGTTGGTACACATTCCTGAGCGTAATATTTCAACGCAAACGCACGTCTTTGTCCTTCTTACTTCTTCTTTACTTCTTTTTCCCTGCACCCATATGAATATGAATACACTTCTTCGCGTATCTAATACACTATCATCCTTGTTACGCGTTTTGCTTTTACAGCTATTGTTGTGCGCGCAGGTTCAGTAAGGTTGTCTTGGCCTATATATGCACTGGAATCATCATCATCATCAGCCTGTCTACGCCCACTGACGGGCAAAGGCATCTCCCATGTTCCGCTAATCAACCCGGTCCTGTGCCTTCTGCTGCCACGTTACACCTACAAACTTCTTAATCTCATCTACCCACCTAATTTTCTGTCTCCCCCTCACGCGCTTGCCATCTCTTGGAATCCAGACAGTTACCCTTAATGACCACCTGTTATCCTGCCGACGTGGTACGGGCCCGTCCCATATCCAAGGTAAATGTAAAATGGTAGCGAAGCTTCCATAGAAGCCCATACGTTCAGAAAATGGCTGCTCATCAGCTGCTCATGGGGCTTAGCGCCATCTGTGTGAGGAGGAAACACTTCTGGCGGCACAAAAAATAAAGCGGATGTGACGCAATATCTGGTAGAAAAGTGACGTCATTTTGTTGTCACTAGCGCGAAATTTGACCACAAAATATTTTTCCTAGGCCCCTGATTGCTAAGGACTCGCGCTACGGCGAGCCGGCAAGCCCGTGGTGAGTGCGCCTGAAGCCAACGCTAGCTAAACTAATATCGACCCGTGACTAAACAGCGGTGTTTAAGTGTACCGCCGTTCATTTCGCCTTGGTTTTACTAGGAAACCTTATTCTTGGAGCTTTTATTCTGCGTTCGTGTCATCTTCCTTAGCGTGAATAAAGTAGGCAGCAGCGTACCTCTCATGTTTGCAAAGTTGCTGATTTGCTTCGCACATGCGCAGGCGACTTAAAGAGCGCATTGCATGTGTGCTTCAGTTCTAATGAGAAGAAATGACGCCTGGTCCCGCCAAAATAATGATATTTCAGTTTTATTCAATGGTCACAATAACGCAAGTTTATCACACCGTATACACCATGCGCAACAAATGTCGTAAAAAGTACAAAAAGTGCGTACACTACATGCACTATGTTTTGCCTTATGTTCCGATAAATTAACCTTACGTGTAACGTATAAAGACATACGAATTGCAGCGCGACAGATAACTTAGCGATCTGCTCACCGATAGCAGGAAGTAAGGTAGGCACTGCGTGTTCACGAAGGAAACCGGGCAGCAGGAATACTGATCCATGAAAAGCCAGCAAGCACACTACTCCGAACCGTTGCCCCGGTGTCTTATCTAGAAGAGAGGGCTCGCCAGGCATACATGTGTTGCTATTGCATCCGTGGAACACCACATCGTTTCCGCGAGTACCGAGGAAAGCGTTGGGCGTGAAATGTTAGCCGCGTCGTGCCGTTGCCAGTTGAACACCGCAGCCAACACGTTCACCAACGATGAAACGCACCTGGCAACTTCAGGAACACCCATAATGAAATTCTCTACCACAATATTTCACAGAACGCATGCAAGTGCGTAACACCAGAACACGTGAGGGGGCGTGTCGTTGCAGACGAACCTACGAGCGCGCCTTTCGATGCACCGCAAGGGCTGAACTGAATAACAATGACGTGCGCCTCTCTTCAGGGGGCGCTAAGAAAAAGGTTTTGTGTAATAATTAAACACTATCATATATTCTTAGCACATTGCAGCTACATAATATTGTTCAGAAACTAAATGTAATTTGTAAAACATAAAGATTTCTTCGCCCTTGAATAAAACTTGGTTTTCCGTTATTTGTGCTTGTTCCCTTCAAACATAGTCGCGCTTCAATCGCAGCACCCATAATTCCCCTTGCTGGTGTCGTTGGCAATGGGTTCTGAATCGCTTTTCGCCCGAAGCTTCGCGACCTATATGAATCGACCTTGCCATATCCATTTCTTCTTCTTGATTTCAACTATGATATCCTTAAAGGGACACTAAAGGCAAATATTAAGTCGACATGGATTGTTGAAATAGCGGTCCAGAAACCTCGTAGTGCTACTTTTATGCCAAGGATGTGCTTGTTTTCAAATAATATCACGTTTTAGTGGTCCGCATCGCGTTAGCGCTCTTCAAATCACCCGCCTGAAATCAGACTTTCATACGTCACTGCTGCCGTGCCCAACGTTGCCCGCCTTTACTGCGCGGCCGCTGACACTAGTAGCAGCAGAGCGAAAGTAGCGTGACCCACAGCAGCAACAACAGCCATCGAAGCCATCGAAGCTTGCCGCGATCACCGCAATGCATGTGGGAGAATTTGACAATGGCATGACACTAAGCCACTTCGAGCGTAAGGGTTCATTCCGCGGCACCCGGGTTCGCTCCGTGGATTTCATGCGTGGTGGTCGCGTCGTCCGCGATGCCGAGTCTTCTCCGCCTCTCGCCGATCGTCGTGCCGCTACGAACGGTTGCGTCGTCCGCTACGCCGTGCACTTCGGATTGAGTTTTGACTCTGTGATGTCCGTGCCTATGGCCGATCGTCGTGCCGTGACGGTTCCCACGTCAGCGAAGCCGAGCACCTCTCACCGATTAAGGCCCGCCTTTCCGTGATGTACTCGTGCACCGGCTCATCGTGCCCCGTCCATGAACTCCGCTGACCGGATCCCCCACCCCTACTCTTTCCTATTATTCTTTTAATCCCTCCTTATCCCATCCCCCCTGAGAGCTACTACTTAGGTGTCATCCTTGAGATAGACAGTTGCGGGGCTCTCATTTTTCTTCACTTCCTGTTTTTTTTATTATTATCAAGAATCACTACCCCCCCCCCCCCCCCCCAGTGAAAATACACATCGGTTTCCTTGCTGCAGCACTGGCTTTGTGCACCATTCGGACATCCGGCAATATCACATGCATGCGGCATTTTGTCGAACTTTGTCAGAGCGACTTTCACGAGCGTGCACAACACACGCGGCAGTACGCGATCCCGAAACTACCAATGAGACGCGACCGCGTGAGCGAAGCAGGGCGCCGGACGAAGCGCAGTTCGGCGAAAACGGAACCTTTGAACCACGCGCGCCGTTCCCCATGGCAACGCCACAGAGGTTCTTTTTTTCATGAATCAAACGGAAATGGCAAACAGCATTTCATTACGTCTTTTGATGCACGGAAGGTTCTTTTGTTATTCCTGCTAGTATGACTACTAGTGATTTATTGTCGGCAGATACTCATACGTCATCGGGATCACTTCGAAAATGTCCCACTCGTGGCGCTCATCGTGCGATACATTTAGCTTAATTTCTCGGGAAGTAGGGCACTGCTGTTGATAATATTGCCGTTTTAGAAGTTGTCATACATTGAGCTTTCACTCTGAGATAAATTGTTATTTGCCTTTAGTGTCCCTTCAACCCCCGTTTGTTCCCTGACCCACTCTGCACTGGCATAAGAAATATGCACTGGCATAAGAAATAATAAAACAATTTTTAGGCAGCGCTTGTGTTGCACGTTTCTTTTCTTCATGGGTGTCCTGAGCGTTTGCACTGTAATTTTAGCCTCAGGATTCTGGTCGCGGTGTAACATGTATACTGTGATTCTGGTTCAGCCCATGGGTTCATCTATACCGTGTCTTCCCTCCTGTGGCATAAGTCTACAAGAGCCAAAGTGTTCCCACTAGCTCGCGCCACCACGAGCCACGGGACGCTCTCCCTTTTCCCTGGCCGGCTGGCCACGGCGTGGCGCTAAAACCCCAAAACGGAAAACTAGCGTGTGTCGCCAGCCATAGGACGAAAACGCAGCGCGGGAAACGATGCAGCATGGCCCGCGCCTCGCATAGATTTAATTTTGCCACGTGTGGCGTCCCGTGAGTTTCCCCCAACGCCGCAAGCGTTTGTATTCTGCCGTTAGTATACTGGAGACTGATGGCATCTTCGCCAATTAGCCCCTGTGTGCACCGGGGCGCCCAGGCGCTACGATGATTGGACTAAACGGCGTACCAGGGCACCCCGGTGCGCACCGGTGCGATTTGTCGAAGATCCCATAAATAAGGCATGGCGTAATTCTCTAAGGCAGCGTGCGGCGGAGTGACGGATTGCTGGTTCGAAACCCCGCGGTCGAGCGTTTTGGGATTTTTTTTCCTCTGAATTATTTTTATTTGGGGCTTTTATTTATATGTACATGCATGTACATGGCGACGGCAAAAATCTGCCGAGAGTGTCCATATCATTGCTATCGCAATAAGAGCTTCATTTAGTAGCTTGAAGGTAACCGTACCATTTCATAGACAGGGCAGCTACTTAGCGCATAAGCAAGACAGTGTAATGAATTGGCATAAGCCAAACACAAGCAGTTATTACAAAAAAATTCGGCAGATCCCACGTAACGTGGGAGTCGATGTTATGCGAAGCATGCGGCGGGTAGGTGACTGTGGCGTAACTTTTTTTACTGAGCGACACGTTACAAAATGACGCTAAAGATTTGTATATATTTTATACGCACACATATATATGTTGAAGAGCTGCATATGTGTTATATAAGCAGTTTACGGTTGGGTAACGCTGCCAATGACAACGTGGGTATTACCAACACCAGAAGCGGTAAGCTGATATGCAGTGCTTATAGGTGTCCCGAGAACGCACGCGCGTTTCACGAACCCGTGTGCATGTGTGCAAGAAGTTGTTGACAGTTCTTGAACAAGGGGATCAACACCGTGATCAGTGAGCACCAGCAGCTGGTCATGACTTGTTATAGGATCCGGTCGCGAAAGTGGGGAACAGGGGTCCATGTGTATTGAAGTGTGTGGTATAGTAGAGCTGTTGGAATTCGTGGATGCCTCGGTCATTTCGTCGACTAATTGTCTGCCGATAGAGACGGCGACATGTCGGAACTTGAAGCCACCTTTCGCGTTGGTGAGACATAGGCCGTCGAGGCTGCGTAGTGCTACGTAGACCAACATTAGTGGATGGTGTTTGTCCTATTTGTAGACTACCTGGGCCTATGTGGCCTACGTAGCCTAGTCTACAAACGGCTGTCAATCAATCTGACATCATCCTCGTCAGCATGAGGCCATCGCCCAGCCTCTTAAGAAATGAAGAGGACACTTCGTCGTTCTGGTGGACGAAGTGCACTTTACGATGCGCTGATGTGGATATCATATGTAACTTTCGTTATTGTATTCCTCCGCGGTCGAGCAATGCTTCAATATAGCTTGCTGAATCATAGGAATACAAACGTAATGTTTATTAGACTGCTATAAAAGCGGAGCCAACACTGGAACTACAGACGTCAATCTGATATGACGCCCGTATCGTAGGAGTACACATCGTAGGAGTATCATGTAGTGTTTATTGCTTTCTTGTAAAATTAGATAGCCGGCACCACGACCACAATTGACGTTGCACCGCTATCACGCCTGCTTAGGCTGTTTTTCTAAACCAATTTATAGACCTGGCGTGGCTCAGTGGTAGAATACCTGATTGCCGCGCAGAATGCTTCGGTTCGATTCCTGCTGGGATCCTAATTTTCCTTATTTCCATTCGTTCAGTCAACGCTGCCGATGTTGGTTTTCCTTAACGCTCTAGCATTTAAGTTACCAATGTCTGTTCTCGCCGTTCCTGGGTAGATATAAACTGTCTATCACCTGTGGCGCATACCCGTACACCGCGGCCCGTGGTAAACGGGTATGTGCCACACGTGTCTAGTGGAAAGGGTTTGACGACGTACGCGACAGGATTTTAACGTTATTTATGTCATGACCCGGCAGTCATATTCGTCAAATCCTCTTACCCTCCCATGCAAATTTTGGTCTACACCAAATTAAGGAGGCGATCATGAGAGCACCCAAACGTAGGCGGCTAGATAGATAGATAGATAATCGATACGTAGATATAAACGCTCAAAGTGCCAGAGGTTCGCTAAGAAATGCTTCGCATTTAAAATAAAATTTTGTACGAGCGCTACACAGAAGGTTCGTGACCCGAAAAGGAACCTCTTACACGGGTATTTACCTTAATATAAAGATATGGCGTAGATATTTTAAAGGCAGAACCAATATAACGGGTGATTCTTTTAGAACGGACCTATTTCATTGGGCTGCTGTTTTGTTAGAAGTTAGCGGATTTCAATTCGCTTTGCGGCAAAATATTAAAAAACCTATTCCGTTTTTGATGTACGATTCATAAAAAGAATAAATAATAAATAAGAAAAACCACGAGATTCCGCGACATTTCACACAAGAGGCCTCCGAGGTCACCAGAACTATCCTTCCCAGGTTTCTTGATATGGGGTTTTCTCGATGGTCGTATCTGTCCCAATAAACCAATGACAACGGACGAATTAAATGACAACCCTTCTAGGGGTATTGCAAACAGCACTGCCGACACATCGCGGAGTGTTGCAGACAGCATGGAGCGGCGAGTTTGGTTATGACTGCCCCAGGAGGATGGTCATAATCGACACCTGCGGTAGGGTTGATGATTATAAACATTTATCACTTTAATAACCTGTAGAAGCCTTCACTAGTCACATTGAGTATGCCACATGACAATCAAAGAGTTTAACAACGTTTTATAGGCGCAAGCCATGCCTCCATGTATAGCACTTTGCTATTTTCGTTATTTCTTACTTATTTTTTTTTTGGCGTTCAACATCAAAAAACGGGACGCGCCATTAAATTTTCAATTTTTCCTAATATTTTGCCGCAAACCGCATTAAATCGGTTACGTTGTAACCAAACTACGGCCCAATGAAATAAGTCAGTTCTAAAAAAATCACCCTATATTATCGTTATATATTTTTCATTTGATTGAATAGTCTAGGTAAAAATAACTCCAGCATTTGGTCGCCGTAAGTAGCTATCCTAGTGTTAGTGTTCCAGTGTTCTGGTTGACGCACGTCACAAAAAATCATAAATTCTCTAAGGAAGCCAGATTTGATAAAGTGTTATCATTCTGTTTTCTTTTTTTCAATCCTGCAAAAACGACAATGCCCATATTTATACACAAACTCTCATTTTATCTTTGGGGTTTGAAAAAAATGTGCCGGTGTAACGGAGATATGGTGCCTTGGTTACAAGGAGTGTTGCCCTTTATTTGAGGACTTGCGAAACTCTATGACGAATGAAATGATCAAAATTAAACAATAGGTAGCTTCAAAAATTGCATATGTAAAAACAATGCAAGCGGGAGAGCCAAGATGAGGTCAGAAAGAAGACAAATGATTACTGTTCCGATTCATTGCACCACTGGACACGGGGGATTTCCTTGTTTACCCGATTACAATGCTGGCCAGGGTTTCGGAGCGACGCATTATGCTCGATTCTATGCTAGTCTTATCATCCACCACTCACGGCCGGCTGATCCCATTGATAACTTGGGTCCTTCTGTTCACTGGCGAAGCGTCAAAAAGCACCAAAAGGCATCCGCGTAAGGAAATACACTGCTACAAAATACTGGCCTTATTCTTGTCCCAGCGTCTGCCCATTTGCTTTGTGAGCAGCAGAGGATGTTTCTTTTTTTTATTTGGTGTTTATTCTCGGCGCTTCGACGACAAGGCAAGTTTGTGTTGAGTTTGGGGAGTACCATATGGTATGACGGTGGCACCCCATTTATCGTTAATGCCTGGATTCACTAGCTCAAGACAGAAAGGTTTCACTCAGCTCGACTAACGTAATAAGTGGATGCTCAAAACTGTAACGGAAAAGAGGCAACGGAATGATTGCAAACACATCTAAGACAAGAAGAGAGAGTTGGGTACACTTCGAAAGACGCAAAGTAAAGAGTGCAATGATGCGAGCAATGTCGCCGCTCGGTCGACAACAGGAGTAAGGGATGTAGCGATTCTCGAGCCTTGATGGTGACGATCTTTTGATGACCGTTTCTGAGCACGACTATCAGATAATGCATTTCTAAGATTGCCAAGGAAATCGGCAGTGGGTGCGGTGGAGCCGATTTAGTTAGGAATATTGAAGAGCAGTATTGGAACGGTTAATACAGTGTATTAAACTGTCTTGCTGCGAATCATTCGGTCAATCGGATCAGATTATATCGCAACTTCGCTGGCGACGCACGATCAAAGCGTGGATTGGAACCCTTTTTTAATACTTTTGGCCCGCTAATGTTAGCAGGCGTCAGTAGAAAGCGCCGATCGTGGTTCGTGTCAATGAGCGAGATCTGTAAAGGAAATGCATTTGCGCATTTCTAGGCAACGCGTGTGTATGTTCCCTTCAGTGCAAAAATCCAAGTAGCCAAACAAAAATGCCCTACAGAAGGCAAGCTGAACGCATAACAGCGAAAGTAACCTTCAGCCATCGCGCAAACAGCTTGGTCTAGATTGCTTTTTATTATCCTTGTTGTGGAAGGAAGGAGAAAGGTGAAAGCCTCTTTGCAGCTCACTGAGTCGCGACCCACTTGCTTGCAATGTCAAGGAAAAGGCGTATTAGAGGCGCTTTTCAACTCTAAACCAGCATCCTGCGAGAGAGTGCACGGAAATACCTGCGTCATCAAGAGCAGCTCGCGTTTGTAGATCGCCCCACTTTGCATGGCTACAAAGCCATGTCGCGCGTCATTACGCTAGCACCGCCAAAATAGCTGTCGCCGGGACTGGACACGCACACAAGGAGTGACAGTCGTTTTATTGTGACTTCAGCAAACAATGAATATAAGCTTATTTGTAAATTAAACGCGTCTATGTCTTCAAAGGCCACAGGAGTCATTTGCCGTACTTGGAGCATCGTCCCTTCTCTCAAAATTTCGTGATCGCGCAAGTCATTGAACACAAGCGACTAGTCCAGAAATTTTATCGCAACTTTCAAAAAGCCTACCTCAAGTTTTCATATAATTTCTATCACAATAATAATATCTCTCGCAAGTATTGTGTGTCCTGCCTTTTACAAAGAACTACTTTTTAATGCAACTTGCCACCACTCCTCTGAAACGCAGCGCTCGCACGTGTCATCTGCGTTTCTGGCGTAACCAAAGCCGCCATATTTTAGAGCCTGGCTTGTCGTTGCATAAGGGGATTTCAAGAGATGGAGCAACTCGCGCTTTTCAACTGCCGGATAACACGTGGCTTTTTAGAATACACAGCAGAAAAAAAAAACCGGAACAGTTTTTAAGCTCGTGGGGTACAGTCAAGACTACGCAACAACGAAAGAAAAGTAGGAAGAACTTTGATGTTTACGAGAGTGTCGATGAAATGGCAAGAAGAATCCGAACATCAAACGGTAGCGTAAGTTTAACAGGGCGTCAATGTCAGACTATGAGTCACGGGTGTCATCACTGCTTTTAAAGAACTCCCTGTTTCCCTCCTTCCTTTTTTTCTCGTTTCACTCTCGGAAAGAAAAACTGCACAAAGACCTTTTAAATATTAACCATAACACCGCTTTGCACGTTGTGCGCGTCTTATTCCAATAGGGGCACTTATTTCGCCACATGTTGTGAAGGTAAGCATCGCAGCTACCGCATATAGTATTTCGATATTGATGCCGTTTTTATATCTGCCTATCAGAGTCGTTTATGGAGCTTTTCTGAAGTGTCGTGTTGGGGTTTTTCTTTATTTTTGCAAATACCCTCAAACTAAATTTCGCTAGCGTTGAATTCTCACGAGAACGTGCTTGTTCGGGATTCTTTAGGCTTTATTGCTCTGATCTTTATTCGGAGCAAGAAATTCTTGCAACAATTCAGTAGCGATGGTAAGATCGATGAATGATTAATATATTAAATTTTTTCCGCAAAATGATGAATGGTCACCGATGTCCGCATTTCAATTAATCGACTTAATCAATTAAACCTCTTCCATTATTCGATTTGCATATAGTGACAGGAGTGACACGAAAATTCTGAGGAGGAGACAAGAAGAAAAACGGAAGGACAGGGAGGTTAGCCAGTTCTCAGACCGGCTGGCTACCCTGGGCTGGGGAAAGGGGAAGGGGGAGTGAAAGATGATAAAAAAGAGATGCTACAAAAAAACAAGAAGAAAAAAAAGAACACTAATACACACATTTACACTGCTCAAAGACTGTCTCTGAGACTAGTTGCGCGCAAAAAGCGCAACAATGCTTTCAAAGCTTTCCGTGCGGAGGACGGTTTCGACCAGTGTCCTATCTTTTCCTAAGACAATGGACGATTGTCAAGTCTATCAAACACTTTGTACAGTTCTTCTCTTAGTGCACCAAAGCAAGGACACTCATAGACAAGATGGGCGATTGTCTCCTCGCAGCTACAGTTATCACATGTCGGGCTGCTGGCCAACGCCCGTCTTCACAACTTGGATCCGAATCTAGAGCTCCGTCTTCCGTCAGGAATAACTAGAGCTGAGGAGACGCTCCTGTGCCGCCTGCGGCTCGGTGTGCCTTCACGAACGCCTACTCATTCGAAAACTTTGAAATCATACTACAGTGCTGCGAAAGAGCCCCGCTTGTGATGCAGCGGCGAGTGCATGGTGGGCGAGTGAGAGCGACGCTCTAGCTACGACCGTATTCTCTTGTCTCGTGTAATGACGCAGCCATCGAAGTCTGGCGCTTGACCTCTCTTGCACGACACTGCGCATGTGTCCCTAGCTTTGGCTGTGCTGCACACCGATGAACACTCCCGACGCTTCTGAAACGTGGGAGGGAGAGGATAAAAGCGTGCATCGACGACCAGTCAGGAGTCTGTCGGTCCGGAGATGGTGAAGTTATGCTGAGTGTGGCTCCGTAAGCCAAAGAAGACGTGTTTATGATGTTGTGCGGTCTGTCGATCATCGATCTGAAACAATCGGATGACGACGCTTTGTGAGCAGTGACAAGTTACTGGAGTGTTTCGTGGAAGAGAAACATTCGGGACCGACGACGGAAGAAGGGAACGACGACGATCAGCGCTGGAGTTTGCGTGAGTGTTTCCTGGAAGAGAAGCTCTCAATTACCGTCCAAGAATTGTGTACTGGATACGTTGTTGCATATTCAGGACTTTAACTGTTCTTGAATAGGTTGTAATGCATGAGACTGCATTTGTAGCGCGTCATCTGTTTGTTTAGTTCCCGTTGTGTTAACACCATCTGAGTTATATTGTGAAGCTGCAACTGATACCAGCCAAGTGTACATGTGTTTGTGATGTTTGTACTGCCTTAACTGAGAATATATTTCGTTTGTGTTATCGACTCTCGGCTCTGACTCGGTCTTTGGACCACAACCGGCGTTCGCTGACGTACTAAAACGACCAACTCTAAATTGTCCGTGCTTTCGTGGTGCGTTTCGGGTGGCCGATGCGTCCGCCCTTGGAATCCGCCCAGCGATTGCCATCCCCATTAACGGGATTAGTGACAGCATTCTAGGACACTTTGAAACGGCCAATGTTACGCGCACAGCCGTTCGTTTCCTTACGGCACGGTTGAGGCATGTACCGAGAACCGAAGCTACGCTAGCAATTGAGAAGATGCGCAGGGGGCCCGCTTAAGATAACGAGTTCTACTCTTCAAGGCGAAGCTCAAGCGTCGCACAAGCTTTTATTTTCTTCAATCTTGCCGCTCGTTTCCCTCTCCGAAGGGGGCACTTCGTCGTAGTAGCCCTAGTGTAATGAATTTAGTGTCGAGCAGTCGTCCATTCCTTCACAATTCCAGGCGTAGAACTGTGTTGTTGAATGACGCACCAATCCCGGCCCGCTGGTTACATTGTACGTTTCAATAACTTATTTTAATAGCAATTTGTACGCGCGTGCGCTGAGTCCCGCAGTTGATTACCCATTAGTTACTGTATCGCGGCCATTAGTTACTGAAGTTGGAATGTTATATACATTGAAACTACAGCTAAGGGGTTCATTAAGTTATGTTGTACATACGGTCAAACAGCTTTGCGAAATGCGACCAACATGTATGTACAACTGTCAGCACCCTTAACACTAACGCCCCGCAGCGTGGCCTGGACCGGCTTGTAGTGACGCCAGCGCCGCGAAGTGTTCGCCGGTATCTTCGCGGCAGCTGACGATCGTTGGCTATCGCTAGAGAGCGCATTCTCTCCCCACTCTCCCTGCAATGGCTCGCCGCCGGTCGGACACGAGCGAAATGCAGGTCAATCAGTCAAATCCACCTGAGCTGCAGCTATCACAAACCGCCGTCAACAGGCGAAGATACACTTTTTGGCGCATAATGGTGTAATAGTAGCGCAAAAAAAGACGAAGACAAGAAAGTGCGTTAGTCATCCTTCTTTAGCCATTTCGGGGAGGGAAGTGATGCAGCTCAAGGAAAGGGGGTAGCCAGATGGGGGGAGGGGGGTTGAAGGCGGTGTGTTTTCGTTCTGGTTTTTGCCTTTTGCCTCACCCACGATGCGCATGCGCGGGAGTTAGTCGAGCGTCAAGTTTAGATATATATTTTCTGTTCTAGCAATAAAGCTTTCCGTTGTGAGTAAGCGCTTGTGGTGTTCACTTTCTTGTCTTCGTCTTTTTTTGCGCTACTATTACACCATTAGGAATCAGTACCAGCTAGCTCGCCTTTCCGTTTTGCTTCACTTCTTGGCACTGGCGTCAAACTATTATATACATTGTCAAATTCCTCCATGTGGAAAATTCTGCCATTGGTCGACTATGATTATCCTAGTGGGCTGCTACGGCCTCCTTGATTGGCTTAAAATGCCACCAATACAAAATTTGAGATTATGGCCGAATTTTACACTGTCCAAAATAGCACCGACCACGCTGCGGAACGTTTGCGTTAAGAGCGCTGACGGCTGGGGACTTCCTGCTCGCAGTACATGATTCAGGCACGTGATTTTTTTTTCATCATACGCAATTGACTTCGAAAAGGGGCCAAATGATTAAAATATAGCAGGCATCGGCGGTCAAGATCCTTGGGTGGATCACTGGGCGGTTCATGGTGTAGGTGAGACAAACATGAGTTGCAGTAGCAAAAGAGAGCTGGGAATCCTAACGAAGGGAATTAAATCAGTTAGGAATTTTCCGCTAATTAAAGCAGCTCTGCCTGCTGGTCCGTCACATCATCTTCTGTTGTGATATGTGTGTTTTTTGCGCCCACAGCAGTTTTACCATGAACAGTTACCAAGTCGCCCAACAACACGTTCTATGACGTAGGCACAGTTATTATGTAGTAGTTTCACGCGGAGCTGTTTCAGGCTTCCTTGCGATCATTTCAACTAACATATATACGAAATTCCGTGTGCTGCGTGAAAAATGTTAATATTTGCAAGTAAAGAAACAACGCCAGGCCTGCGAGGAAAGCGCAGCATAGTCACAGTGAAAGCTGGAAGAGCGGTATTTCTAGAGCTCGGTATAAACTCTCTTGTGGCTCCTAATACAAGTACACTAGCAACGCACTCACTACGCCACAAATAGATTTTGTGAAGTTGGGAAGCACCCACCACCACATTATTCGTCATTCTGCGGAGAAGCGAGGTACCACCTGTAAAGCATTATGCGCACTTTGTTTATGCGGTGGTTGATGACGATGAAGAATTATGGCTGAGCCCTTTGTAATGGGCTGAAAGCTTTAAACGACCCACTAGTTACGTAATTCGCCTTGTGTAACGCCCGGTCGTTATTTACCTTTCCCACCACGCTTTATAACATACGTTAAAGGGACATTAAAGAGCAAAACGATTTTTCTCGCATTAGTAAAGTAGTCTTCCACGATACCAAAAACACCACGCTTGCTGCGAGAAGACGATTAATAAATAAGCGAGAAAACGCGCAAAAAGAAAATACAGGTGGCGACGCCACCTTGGAATTTCCGCACAATTTGCCGTGACGTCACATATTTTTGACGGCGCCTCCTTAGGCCTACGTAGTTCCTAATCGGTTAAATCGAAGTACACTGTCCTCTGAGGGGGCCAGAGACTTGACATAACGAGTTTGTGGAAATTTCGTCGAGCCAGTGGCACCAAAATACGTTAAATGCTCGTTGGAATCTTTTACGTCACGAAAACAAAGTTCGGCGCGAAAGTTAAAAATGAAACTTTTCACTTGGTTTTCTCCTCTAATAATAAACCTATAGTGGTGAAATAAACTACACAAGAGTTCTCCGAGCACACTTTATCAATCTAAACCAATTCATTGTTTCTGTTTAGTGTCCCTTTACCGTGACAAGGAACGAGAGAGAGAGAGAGATGGAATTAATTTTATTGAGACCCTGAGGAAATGGATCATGGGAGCTTGAGGGGCTTCCTTAGCAACCAGTAGAAGTGCACTTGGGAGGAACCCAGTACGCTATAAATCATCATAATATTTGTGAAGTAGAGAAGCAGCCACTATGCAATTTTTCTTCATTCTGCGGAGAACCGTGGCACACACTAAACTTACCTGTAAGGCATTGTGTGCACTTTGTGGATGCTGCAGCTGATGACGATAAAAAATTATGGCAGAGCCCTTTATAATGGGTTGGAAGCATTCAACAACCCACTCGTTGCGCAATTCGCATTGTGTGATGTCTGGTTACAGAATTCGCGTCGTGTGGCGCCCTGGTTGTTATTTTACTCTTCCAGCACTCTACATTACATATGTTAATGTGGTGAGACAACCAATAGAAGTGCACTTGGAGGGCACCCACTACGCCATGAATCATCATATTTGTGAAGTAGGGAAGCAGCCACCATGCAATTTTTCGTCATTCTGCGGGGAACCGTGGTACCCGCTAAACACCCGTAAGACATTATGTGCACTTTGTCACTTTGTTGATGCTGTGGCTGATGACGATAAAGAATTATGGTAGAGCCCTTTGTAATGGTTTGGAAGCATTGAACAACCCACTTGTTGCGCAATTCGCATTGTGTGACGCCTGGTTACAGAATTCGCGTTGTGTGACGCCCTGGTTGTTATTTTACTCTTCTACATACTACATTACATATGTTATTGTGGTTCCTTCCCTGCATGAAGATTGTATATAGTCTTTCTGCAACGCAGTTTCAAGCACCGGCATGGCTCTGAGGCAGAATACGGGGCTCCCACGCAGAGGGCCCAGGTTTGAAGCTCTTTCCATCCTGGATATTTTTTAATGCGAAGCATTTCTTAGCGAACCTCTGGCACTTTGAGCGTTTCTATCTACGTATCTATCTATCTATCTATCTATCTAGCCGCCTACGTCTGGGTGCTCTCATGATCGCCTCCTTAACATGGTGTAGACCAAAATTTGCATGGGAGGGTAAGAGGATTTGACGAATATGACTGCCGGGACATGACATGAATAATGTTGAAACCTTTTCGCTTACGTCGTCAAACCCTTTCCACTAGACACGTGTGGCACATACCCGTTTACCACGGGCCGCGGTGTACGGGTATGCGCCACAGGTGATAGACAGTTTATATCTACCCAGGAACGGCGAGAACAGATATTGGTAACTTAAATGCTAGAGCGTTAAGGAAAACCAACATCGGCAGCGTTCTCTCAACGAATGGGAAGAATGAAAATTAGGATCCCAGCAGGAATCGAACCCAAGCATTCTGCGTGGCAAACAGGTATTCTACCACTGAGCCATGCCAGGTCTATAAAGTGGTTTGGAAAAACAGCCTACGCAGGCGTAATATCGGTGAAACGTGGATTGTGGTTGTGGTGCTGGCTATCTAATTTTACAAGAAAGCAATAGACACTACATGATACTCCTACGATGTCTACTCCTACGATACAGGCGTCATATCAGATTAACGTCTGTAGTTCCAGTGTTGGCTCCGCTTTTAAAGCAGTCTACTAAAGATTACGTTTGTATTCCAATGATTCAGCAAGCTATATTGAAGCATTGCTCGACCCCGGAGGAATACATTAACGAAAGTTACATATGATATCCACATCACCGCACCGTAAAGTGCACTTAGTCCGCCAGAGCGACGCAGTGTCCTCTTCATTTCTTACGAGGCTGGGCGATAGCCTCATGTTGACCGAGGATGATGTCAGATTGATTGACAGCCGCTTTGTAGACTCGGCTACGTAGGCCACATACGCCCAGGTAGTGTACAAATACGACAAACACCATCCACTGATGTTGGTCTACGTAGCACTATCCAGGCCTACCAGCCTCGACGGCCTATACTTCACCAACGCGAAGGGTGGCTTCAGGTTCCGACATGTCGCCGGCTCTGTCGACAGACAATTTGTCGACGAAATGACCGAGGCATCCAGGAACTTCAGCAGCTCTACTATACCACATACTTCACTACACATGGACCCCTCGTCACCACGATCGCGACCGGATCCTATAGACCAGAACACAGATAATTCCATGCGCATCGCCATATTTGCATCGCGCGTCGCGCCATCTATCGCACACGCGACGAAAAACATGCGCGGGCTGCCACGCCAGCAGACGCTACACAGAGCAAGCGTGAAACTCCCGAAACTCAGCCCGTCGGAGAGCGTGTCTCGCGTCTTTTCTAGCCTGGACATTTTCGCTGATTTTATTGGAACATCAAGAACATCTTGCTCATGCAAGTCCACAATGTATACAGTACCTGCTGAGTGAGCTGCGGAAGCAACCTCGTCAGATACGTACGCTGTTACATTTGTAAAAAAACGTTCTCGCTGTGGTACGCGTGAATCGTAATTGCAGTGCAGCTCGCGAAAGAGTGAAACGATGTTTTGTTGAGCCATATTACAAGTTGTGCACAAAGTTTTGTGGAATGTGATCATTTCAGCATGCATCGCGTAATAATTAGAGTACGCTTTACGGGTAGTTTCGCAGAACGTAATTTTTGTTTCACGAGCGCTCTTACAATAATGCGTCTTGCTCACAAAAGCGTGCTATCAGAGAGTATAACCTGCAGTATCGTTCAGCGATCCCATTTGGAAGCTACCTGCGCGATTTTATTCTTGTAACGATGATGCTTTACAAGCGAAACTGTGCTACTCTTAGTTAAGCCGGTTAGCTACGCCTGCGACGTAAAGGACACTGGCGCGAGTACTGTTATGCTTACGTGCCAATATATGTATTATGTGCAGCTGGATGCCTCGTGTCCAAATAAATTTGGGGACATCAAACAGTGCAATGAAAGCACGAAATTCTGACCAGCTGTTGAGGAGCACCGTGCCATTTATTACCTTTTGAAGACGAAATCTCGAAGGCGTGGATGCCATCAAATCACTAAAGCTTAATACTACGTTGAAAGTGGCAAAGCATGCTGATTGCTTGGGCTTGAAAGCACTACCTTGCACGAGACTTTCGTCAAAGGAAACGCTCAAAGGTATGAGTGCACCCCCACACAAAGCTCGCGCCTGCCTTCAACCTAGCTGCGTGTCACGCAAATTAGGTTCGCAAAATGAAATAGGTGGGCATCACACTGCAGAATACACGCAATTAGTGTACTTACTCGCGCATTTTCACTCGGCTCCTAGTTTTTTTGCTTGAATCACAGTTATCCACTCGCGGCGAAGCTGAAAACACCACACCGGCACTATTTCCGTGGCGCGTCGTAATCGTCGCAGACAACGCTAATATCCTCTTGTTGCGCTGCTTGTTTTGGCATCCAAAGACAACGCAGTAGTGCCCAGACGAGCTCTTACACGCTGAAGCGGCGTGAACGGGTACTTTTTCGCACTTTAAAGCCTCAGAACTGCAGCTTGCCCTGTTTACTTGGTGCAGCCCGCGCGCGCCTCGGCAGCCCGGTCAGCCCGGCGTCTGTGTGCGAGAGTATCCGCTCGGCTCGCCAGCAGCCTGGGTGCGAGACAGGCGTGCTCTGGTGTATAACAAGTCATGACCAGCTGCTGGTGCTCACTGATCACGGTGATGATGCCCTTCTTCAAGAGCTGTCAAGAACTTCTTGCACACATGCACACAGGTTCGTGAAACGTGCGTGCGTTCTCGGGACACGTATAAGCACTGCATATCAGCTTACCGCTTCTGGTGTTGGTAATACCCACGTTGCCATTGGCAGCATTACCCAACCGTAAACAACTGGTTATATAACACATATGCGGCTCTTCAACATATACATGTAAGTGTGCGTATAAAATTTATACAAATCTTTAGCGTCATTTTGCGACGTGTCGCTCAGTAAAAAAGTTACGCCACAGTCACCTACCCGCCGCATGCTTCGCATAACATCGACTCCCACGGTACGTGGGATCTGCCGAATTTTTTTCTTATTTACTTTATTTTATTTCGCGCGATACTGGTTACAGACACCGGCGGCGGCGGCGGACGACTACGGCGCCAAAAACGACCCTCGTTGTGACCTCATAACAGCTTTCGCGGTAAAAATTAGTTAACGCCCCCCGTTCCTCCTCCCTTCCAGTGTGCACACCTGCAAGCATAGCAATGGTGTTGTTGATCGCAGTTACATCAGCAGCGTCAGAACGCCTAATCTCACGGGCTAATTGCGGGGCCACTCAAGTTGCAGGTTGGGTTGCTGCAATGTTTATCTTTCTTTGCATACGATCATCCCTTTGCACATACTACATTGATGAAAGGTCAAGGGAGCTTATTGTAATAGGTAAAGTGCATTAGTTGGCACTCGAACAATGGTGCTGGTGTTCAGGTACTGCCGTGTCGGATCAAGCATCTCAGCGATTTGACATTCATTTGGCCTGCGGAAAAGAGCATGCGACTCGCGAAACCGAAACCTTACACTGTGCTTTTCTGCTTTGCATATTGGGCTATTTTTGCAAATTTTATGAAGTCGAGGCCAGTTTCGTCACCTGGCGATAACTACGCACACGAGCCGTGATTTATCAACGAACGCCAAGTGATCACTATGGGATTTTGTTTATTCTTGTTGCGGATTTAGCAAGGACAATAAAGAGAATGCCACAGGCAGCCAGAAGCGCATTAGCGCTAGCCGCGCGAGCCAGCAGCAAAAATGTGTTTTGTCTGATGATGATGATAGTATTTGCAGCGCCACCTCTGCTCGCTCTATTGCAGTTCAGTGCGCTGCCGCTACCCTTATTTTGCGTACTATACTGAAAGCCACAGTTTCCGTTTTAAAGTGGTTATAGATGTTCTCTGTGAGAGTGCTTGACAATGTCTGTGTTTAGAAGAAATCTTTAAATATAGCATATACAGTCGAAACCCGCGATAACGAAATCCCGAGGGAACGAAATTCTCACCGCAACGAAATATTTTCGGAGCACCGGCGAACGCCGATAGGAGTCAATGCATTTCGTAACTCGCGACTACGAAAGATATTCATACCGCAGTCCCTCATTAACGAAATTTTTGAAACACGAGTGTGCAAATAATCTGCTCTCGCAACATTAACTACATTCGAAAACTGCTGAAATGCATTCATGCTGCACTAAAATTGTGCAAAACTATCGCTACAGCGCACTTGAGAAGCAGCCGCCATCATTGTTTACAAAAAAAAAAAAAAAAAAACTGGCGACAATGATCATGATGATGGCTTGCCGAAACACCTGCTCGTTATCGCGGACTACGTAGCCAAATCCACATTCCTCATGGAGTTTCGTTCGTTGGCTTGGCTCTGTGCTTGGCTTTGTCGGCTTTGCGCGCACATGGTCGCGTGTGTGGAGCCATTTGTGGAGTCGTCGCTTGGTGCAACGTGAACTGTGTTGCGATTGCTTCGTCCGATTTCGCTGCCTGCGAAGATGCTGCCTCCAACGAAAAAGCGGAAGTTCATCACGCTGGAAGATAAGGCTGCAATCATCAGTGAGGTGGAAAAGGGCATGAATAAATGGACATCGCCGAAGAATTCGGCGTTGCGGGGAGCTCGCTGTCCACGATGTTGCGCTGATCCGCGCTGATCCAGCGGAGGCGGACGATGGTTCGCCTGTAGGCGCCCTTGATGACGGTACTGGTGACAGCGCAGTGCCGCCGTCACTGACCAGTGCATGGGGCGAGCTTTGTGCCGTGGCAAACGAGATTCCCGATCGAGAAGCATGAAATTGCTGCATGGTAAGGCCCGCCAAAGCAAACTTACTGACTTTTGGAAATAAAATGTGTTTTTTTTTTGTAAATTCTGTCTCTTTTCTGCCGCATTCTCGCGCCAACGAAATTCCCGCAAGAGCGAAATTTTGTGCTTTCCCCGTCGATTTCGTTATTGAGGGTTTCAACTACTCAAACCAGATTGTCGACGGATCCGCATATCCATGAAAAGCCCCCCTGATCGATCTGGTTCGAATGCAGAGTTATGCTGCCTCTCGGAATAGCTTTATTAATGACCTATCAATGAAGCCTACTGGAAAAAAGAAACCATCTGTCCATTTCGCCCTTTAACCTAACGGCTGCAAGATGGTAAATATGCCTGGAATGGTGCCGTTTAAAGGTCTGCCACGAACTACTCGCCAAGTAGTGGTCACGTTAAACCACAAAAAAACAATTATTGCCATAACAAAAATAATTTATTTATTAAATAGAAACAGATATGTATACACGTGTGGTGGCCGAACAATATGTTACGTGCGCCCAAGTGACACGGGCAGACCACTCAAACCTAACACAGGTGGCGTCGCCATGAAATTCTGACGGCGCACGTGCATAAGTGTTGCGTTGTCATTCTAGTATAGTTGCTAAATAGGCGGGTCCCCTCGCTGTGGTGAATGCCCATGGCACAACTGTCACCTACATTGTCCAGCATTAGCCAATAAGTAAAATCTCGTTAATTCGAACTCGACGGGGACTCTAAAACTGTTCGAATTAAGCGGATTTTGAATTAGCGGGCGGGCTCTAGAATGAACCGACATCGCGCCACACTGTGTCGGCAAAGCCAAAAGAAGCCACCTCTGTACTCGTTGTCGCGAATTAGGCGCTACTACACGTTTCTGCAAAGGTGATTTCTTAAGTTACGTTCATGGAGCTGTAACACCGAACAGAAATTAATTGATCAGTTCGTTATATGCAAGAAAAAAGCACCGACATGCACTCATATGAGCAGTCAGGCTTAATGTCGAAATATGTGACACTATTTATTCTCCAAAACACGTTTATTTACAGAGCTAACGCGATCAAAATGAAAAGTAATCAGTTCTCTTCATTTGCTTGCGTTTGTTCTGTCGCGACTCCATGAGCACAGTTTGCAGCTTGCCTAGCGCAGCGTCCGAATTCTCATCTGCTGAGAAATGCTGCTCTTTCGTTGTTTTGCATCTCTAGTAAATTTGGTTTGGTTTGGTTTTGCAACACATTGAGATTGCTTGGGGCCGGCTTCTAGCAGACTGGATGCCTTCAGGTAGTACACGAGCGATTATTGGTCAGCTGCCAGCTTGTAAAAAAAAGATCACGTGCTACGTGACGCCAACAGACAGAAGAAGTGTTCCACCCTCGCCGCCATGGCTACTAGGGGCGCTGACTTACACTCCCGCGTTCAATATGCACATGTATACCCCATAAAGTGGACGGGGAGCTGACCGCCGCTGTAGCTCAGTTGGTAGAGCATCGGACGTGTTATCCGAAGGTCGCAGGTTCGGTCGCTGCCAGCGTCAAGTCATCTTTTCGTCCACTTTATTTCTTCACTTTTACAATATAATTACTTCAAATAACATCCTGTATACTTTCCTTGGCTTTCTTGTCTGTTAGTTCTAATCAATGTTGTGTCTAACAGAAAATGGAGCTTGCTAGGGTCAATCGAGCCCTTGAAATTCCTCTTCTTTCGTTCATTATTAGTACATAAGTGTTACAGAAGGAGGTGCCGAAGTCAGCACTGTTAGGGGGACCTCCTATCGATATTGTACCGATTGAATAAAGGGCAGGCAAGTGGCGAGCAAAAGAAAATCGTGATTTAATCTGCCACAAGGGCTAACTTCAAGCAGGCCAGCGATCCTAGTCCGTCCTCTTCCTCTTCTGTCTTCCTCGAGCCCTGCGTCCAGTGCCTTTATTACATAATAACAATAATATTTTTTTGCGAATTTACGTCCCGAAATTTGCTCCATGCTGACTCGACGGGCGCGGGAGCGAACCCCGGCCGCGTTTTCGACGGAGGCGAGTATGCCTAAGTCCCATGTACTTAGACTGAGGTGCACGGTAAAGAACCCCAGCTGGTCGAAATTCATCCTTCAGCATCCTTCATAATCATATCGTGGTAGTGGGACCTTAAAATGAAGTAAAGTTGAAGAAATGTGAAGTAAAGTCGAAGAAATTTGACAGTGAGCGCAGTTATTTGCAGCGCCACCGCCTGGGATTGAACAAAAACGTGATGTATGCCCTCCGAGATTTTCGCAAATACGAGACTCGAAAGAAGGTTTCACATTTTACGTTACTTTTTGTAGCAATGCGTAGCAACAGAAGCTAGTTTTAAGAAACAAAGTAAAAAACCAACACAGCTATAAAACAATCGCAGAGCCTACGTACGGTGGGAATCGATGTTATGCCAAGCAGGCGCGGGATGGTCACTGTGACGCAATTTTTTCACAATGAGCGAAACGTTACGGAATAACGCTAGAGAAGTGTGGAAGTGGTACACGCACACTCATATGTTGAAAAGCCGCATATGTATTATATAACCAGTTGTTTACAGTTGCGTAATGATGCCAACAGCAACATGGGTGTTACCAACACCAGACGCGGTAAGCTGATATGTAGTGCTTATTTTCTTCAATACTGTATAGCACAAATCATATCAGGACAAAGAAGGAACACAGATGCACAGGACAGGCATTAATCGCAACTAAGATTCATTTAGGAAAGTTTCCCCAGATATATGGTACGCAGCCGAGTGGCACGCGCAGGCGCAACAGTTGATACAGTTGGGTTACAGTTGTTATGCTTATACTTGCCCGTTATGACAGAGAAAGGACGCACGTTTCACGAACCTGTGTGTATGTGCAGGAGGGGATCTTGACAGTTCTTGAACAAGGTCATCATCACCGTGATCAGTGAGCACCAGCAGCTGGACCGGACTTGTTATCGGATCCGTTAGTGATCACGGCTGCGAGGGATCTAAGTGTAGTGAAGTGCGAGGTATAGTGCAATTGGCGGTAATCCTGGATTCCTCTTACGATGAAATGATCTATGATGCCTCCTGTCCTGTACATGGCAGTGTGATCTTTTGATGCCTTGTCCACATCCAAGCCGTCTTTCACGCAGTATAAGGACCAGGCGTTGTTGAATCTTGATAAGTCAATGTTGAACTCACCGGTATTGATGAGAGACCTGTTTCTTTAGGCAGATTTATTGTAGGGAAGCATTCACCCCACTTTTTTGTTGTAATCCACGTAGTCCACGTTGCTGACCACGTGCACGAGTGGATGGTAGTTTAGCGTCATCACGGGGTGTTCTGTCTTCAGCGCTCTCACTTCCTTGCGTCGGCCGCGGTGGTGTAGCGGTTACGGTGCTCGGCTGCTGACCTGAAGGTCGCGGGTTCGATCCCGGCCTCGGCGGTCGCATTTAGATGGAGGCAAAATTCTAGATGCCCGTGTACTGTGCTATCTCGGTGCACGGTAAAGAATACCAGATAGTCAAAATTTCCGGAGGCCTATACTATGGCGCCTCTCATAATCATATCGTGGTTTTGGTACATAAAACCCCAAGAGAGAGAGAGAGAACAAAACCTTTTTAATGAAAACCAATGGTTTCCTCGATTGTGGGAGGCGACGACGGTTAGTCGGCCAGGAGCCCCTGCTCCTTGGCGGCTGCCTCAACCATTATTATCATCACTTTCCTTGCGTCTCAGTGTGTGTGTTCGCCGTTACTGTGTTGGTTGAGACCCTGTATCACCTGTGGCACATACCCGCATAACATGAACTCTGGTGTGCGGAGAGAGAGAGATAAGATTCTTTAATGAAATGCCCGGAGAGGTTAGCCTGGTTTGTCGCCTGGCTTGCTACTCCAGGTGTCGGGTGATTATGGTATATACAATGATCACTTATACACCATATACACACAAATAGTACATACAGTCACAAACACACATATATACATAAGAAGAGTCCTTCACAGGCTTTGGCTGATCTGAGTGTTCTTCAAAAACGCCAACAGCGCTTTTGTGCTGCGCATCGCACAACTGCTGTCTTGCCACGGGCCGAGAAGGTGCCGCAGCTCCAAGCTCGAGCCGCGTTGCAAATGAAGTGCCTCCTTCAGAATCCGTCGTTCTGCGTCGTAACGGGAACAGTCGCAGAGTACGTGCCTTAGGTCTTCCCGAGTGTTACATATGGTGCACGTGGGTGAGTCCGACTGCCTGATCTTGTGCTTGAAGTATTTCGTATAGGCAACGTCGAGTCTCAGCCGGTGAATGCAAGTTTCATCTTGTCTGGTTAATCCCTGTGGCATATGAAAGCTACACGTCGGGTCTATTCTGTGCAGCGGTCCGTACTGGTGTTGGCATCGCTCCATATTGTTCTCTGCAGATTACGCGCGAACGCAGACACCAGAAACGCTGCGTCTTGTCTTGAAAAAGGAATTTCAATTTCCTCAGATGCTGCGTCATGCGCAGCTCTGGCAGCGGAGTCAGCTCGAACATTCCCTTCGATGCCGCAGTGAGCAGGCAGCCACTGCAGCACTACATCGTGGTGTAGTTCATGAGCATTATTGCCTAGGCGCCTGATGTCTAGGACTAGTTGGTCTTGCGTGCGTGGAGATTTCAGGGACTGCAATGCGGCTCGTGAGTCGGAGAATATCACCCAAGAGTCGGGTCTCTGATCTTTAATATATGCAAGCGCCCTCCGCAATGCAGCCAGCTCAGTGGCAGCGGCAGAGAAAGTGTTTCATGATGTACGCGACAGGTATTTTGCGTTATTCATGTCATGACCCGTGAATCGTGTTGGCCGTACATTGATCCCCTGCTATGCCCATTTTGGTATACTACAAGTTATGGAGACGACCAGGAGAGCGCCCGGACGTAGACGGCTAGATAGATAGATAGATAGAAACTGCCAAAGTGCCTGAGGTTCGTTAAGAAATGCTTCGCATTTAAAAGGTGACACTAAGAATGAGAACCTACCATCTACAGCTGCGATTCGAACCCGGGCCTTTTGAGTGGGAAGCGGGAATTCTACCCCTGCACCACTTTGGTGGAGCGGCGCGCAACTCTTAAACGACGACGCATTGCAGACTACCGATCGCAGCGCCGCACGTGGATTGACCCTACTTGGGCTTCACTTTCTGTGCATTGGTGCTGCGGCCGTTCCGAGCACTCCCCTCTTCTAGTACACTCTATCACTGGCACGACTGTCTTTCACAAGTGAATTTCACTGGCTTTGTGTGCGGAGCCTTAAATTTTTCTTTAAGTTGCAGCGGATTATAAAGGAAGAAATGTTGCATTGGTTCTGTTCAGCGAGAAAATAAAGGTCTAGCAGTGAGCAATCACGCTAGTTTCCGAGTGAAAGCAAAAAGGGGGTCTAAAATAGGCCCCGGTAGATTGAGAGTATGCGCTAAAACAGAAATAAATGCTATATGAAGAGAGCGGAAGAAAGCAAACAGAAGATCAGAATCAGCAGAGTCATTCTTCAATGCCGGTTCACAGCAGAGCAGAAACAACTGCACAGTCTCCGGCAGTGGAAGCTACGAGGTGCGCACCCAAGCGAGAAAAAAAAAGCCATCGTAAAAGGCGTGGAGGGGGCGCTTTTATGTATTACGCGGGACAGCGACCAGGTTGCTTCCAGGTGCGCTCGTCTGATAGGAAGGTAAAGGGATCCCGCAGCCGACACGCGCCTTCTTATTTCCGCCAAACCCTGTGCAACAACGCTGCAAAACTTCCAATGACAGGGTCATGTGCTCATTCTTCTTTCATCGTCTACTTCTTGTAATACCTCCGCAACAAAAGCCGCCCGGGCTGCGGAAAAAAAAAAACAAAAAACAATCCATGCTGTCTTTGTCGCATGTTTCATGTCCGCCGCTGACGCTTCTACGTGTAGCCTTAGCCTTTGTGTATGCAGGCGACAGCGGCAGTGAAAGGGTTTTGCGTCTCCCAACAGGATCCGCTGAATGGATGACTCTCTGATAAATGGACTATCTTGAGAGCAGGTAGGCAGCACCTGTATGAACAACGTTGCCAGCAGAGCTCACCAGAAAGATGCACCGTTTTCTCCTCGGATGTTACCTTGTTCGCTGGCCTAGCTGTATCGTTCACGAGCTGTCACCGTACTACAAATCACGTGACAACGTTGCCAACCGTTTTCTAAATGACAAGTCTCCCCCAAAAGATGCCACTTTCGTGCCATCTTGTTGTACCAATTTTTTTTCCCTGCCCTACAACATCATTTACCATTCTGGTGTGGCTCAGCTTATCAGCGGCATTTGCTCAAGCATGTAATAGCGTCAAGTATTTAGGAGGAAGGCTTTCTTTGTACACACGTGCAGTCAACCGCTAAGCTTTACGGACCGTGCGAGCTCGTGGCCAACAACAGACGTTTCGAGGCATTTCCGCTATGTCAGCAGCGATCGACAGCAGCACTAGGCGCAATGCGCAACCCTTCCTTGGTCGATGGCCTGTCTATTTTCTCACTCGGCACAAATATTCCCTAGCTTTATCTTTTTCTGGCGACGTCCTCGTCAGCGCCCTTGACTACAAGCTTCTTTCTTGACAGCAATATATGAGTACAATTTATCATTCGCAACTCTTCGCCCAAACTTATGTTGCACGACAACACGCCCATCGAGGCTCGCCATGAAAACTGTTATTCTGCAATCCATGTTGAAGTGTTAGGTCCTTACCGCAGACAAGCGCTCTTTGAGAAAGCAACGAATTAATACTGCACTACATGGCGACATAAAGGTTACGGGCCCGTGTATATAAACAGAACACCCTTTTCCGCCGTAGCCCTGTCGTCGACGTTAGGTGACTCACCGCTATAGGTGGCATAGACATATCGTTTAGCACGTTATCGCGTGGTCCGCAAAGTTTTGCGGTTGACTACACATACGCACGTGCGAACAAAAAATTCATAAGTACATCCATATGGCGCGAAAAATATTCTTACTAGCCACCGCGGTGTACCAGTAGTTATAATGCTGGGGCGCTGACCCTAAAGACGTCGGTGAGCAGCCGGTAGCTGAACAGCTTATTACCTGTTACATTAATTTTTATAAGAGACAGTGTGTATAACAATAGTGGAAGAAATTTGGAGCTTATTGGCTCAATATTAGATGACCTGCGAAATATTCTATTTCGCAATTCGTCAGTTCTTGATGTAGTCGCACCTCATTCTGCTGTTGCGACCAATACGAAAAATATGATGCGGCTTTTTTCATCAATTTCATGTTTTTTTCTTTCCGAACTCTTTACCTGCTCTATTTTCTTCTTAGATCAACCTCCTTCTGCTATCTAGCGCATCTCAACATATTTTACCCCGCGAGTCTCTGTTAAGCCTGGCTCTGTATTTATAAGTCACACAAAGACAATAAAAATTTGCTTTTCAAGCATGGGACGTCCACAGACAGTGTTTTGATTGAAAGAACGGCTCGTTAAATGCGTGCTATAACATCAACTCAGTTAATAAAATATTACTGGGGCAATAAATTTCACTCATGGTGACTAATAGTTTCTTCTTAACATTCATGGCTGCTCACCTAGTACAAAAGGGGGTGGGGGGTGGACGGCTGCTAAGAGTTTTTGGCAAGCCCCCAGGGAATGCAAATGAAGTCGCAAGAAATCACACGAAAATAAAGAAACATTGTCCGCAGTAGACCAACCACGACTGCAATGCTCAGTGTGAAAAAGCGCAAAAAAAAAAAGCATTTGACAAATACCATCGCACTCAGCTGCTAATGACGGCACGACAGCATTAATCAGGTGCACCGCGTTCTTCCCATTCGATTGTGAAGTACTAATGACGTCGTTAAGTGGCGTTATGGTTGCTAATGAGCACTCGAAGCGACCTTATCAAACATGGTCGTACGTGTTTTTTTGTTTGTTTTTTTCACCTTGTGTTACCGCTTGCATAGAGAAACTTCTGCTGCCTAATCATGCTTCCGCAGTAGAAAAAAAGGCACCTAGAGTGGCATTGAAACTGATCCTGTTCTCGTATTCTTTTATTTATAATAATTGGCTATTTTCCTCCAATGACAAACAGAAGTGTAATAAGGTGCTGCATTCGTCTAATGTAGGGCTTGAAAATTTTATACGCTGCCCTGTTAGTCCAATAGAAATTCTGGAGAATTCTAAAAGGAGACTGCTTCTCGGCCATGCAATACACAGACCATAATTTTTTTTTCACGTCACATGTTGCGACTGTGATGCATCTTGGAAAACGAAAAGCTTTATATCATACCACTGTAAATGACCGCTTTTTTAGCGGTATACAAAAAAGAACGGGTTCAACTTATTTAGGGGTAGCAGAACTTCTTGTAAATAACAGAACTTCATTTTTCTTGCGGTATGAATAAACTAGTATTAAGAATACGTGCGCATAAAAAGCTTTGATTTGTTAGGGCCGAATAGGTGCCGCAGATGACTATTTAAGGCAGATTCGTGGTCCATTCTTGAAGTCGCCATCTTTTTTTCCCCTGCTCCTTCCGTTTCTCGCTGTTGTTTCTCTTTCCCAATATATTTGCTGTCCTTCACTGAATACCTTTTTTTTGTGCGTAGATTTTTTTTTTATGGAAGTAAAAATAGATGAAGGGGTTGTCACCATTTCTTGGCGACGGCTACCCCTTTCCACTTGGTTGTTAGGATATCAAAAAAAAAGGAAATAAGCAGAATATACATACTTATATACACTCCAGCGTTCGGCAAGTTCGAAAGTTCACGTTTCAACAGAGCACACATAAAATCGCAGTGCACACGTTCAATATATTCCGCCCCATATTCGATCATCACAAATATTTGCGTCTTCAAAGAAACGTTGAAGTACTTTCATTACCGTGCGATTTATCCGACACGGCCATGGGCCTAATATTTTCACCAATGAGAACGCTCGCCCCGAGTCCAGCGAGTCGAGTTCCTGTTCAAGTCGCTGTCTATGTGTGATGTGCCTGGGACAGACGAGCAACAGATGATGCACATGCTCGTCGTCATGGTCGCACGAAGATGTCGACGATGGCGCACGCTGAATCCGGGCTAAAAAGTGCTTTGTGTAAGCAGTTCCGGGTCTTAGGCGATGCATGAGTGTGTCGATGCGTGGTGCGAGCTGAGGGTCTAATTGGCACTCAAGATGAGGGTCAGCAGCGTATAAGATCGATTCCTTTGTGCTGTCTGAGAACCAGGTAGACAAACATAATTCACGTTTTACTCTTCGTAATATGCTGCGTATGTCTCATTGTGATATAGGAATAAGACGGCTTTGTGTGTGTGCATAGATTTTCTGCCCTTAAGCCACTCGCCGTGGCAGCTTCCTGCTTCTGCCTTACATGACTTAGCATTGTTGGGATATTTTGGGTGTTCTCAAGACCAATATCTACTTCCCCATGATGATGTGGTCCGGATGCAACCAAACGGTATTTGCCACTTGATGTGTTCCAGGTAAAATTCCGGCAGATCCCACGTGTCGAGGAAATTGATTTCACGGGAAGTAGTCAGCAAGTAGTTACCTGTGAGGCATTTTTTTGGCTTCAGCCAAGCTTTACGAGGTGGACAGAAGTCTTTGTGTACATATCGAAGATTACGAGGACGTCGACTAGACTGCCGTGTAAAAGGTAGCTTACGGAAGCCTAACCGTGGGTATACGTGGGTCGATGGACGGATTGAAATGTCAAAGTGTCCTTGCTTCGCTAAGAAATTGTTTGCATTTAAAAATTTCAACCACCACTTGAACGTCCATCATGATATAGGCTGCTAATCGTTATAACGTATCAAGTTACCTGCACTAGATGCATTCGCAACCAATTTTTCAGTCTAAACACAGCCCATACTCTAATAGTAATTTTAGGTATACAAATTAAATTTGATATTATTCCAAGTGCTCCGATTCTTGGTCTCCAGGGACATTAGGAAGGTGATTCCAAAGCAATTATTACTATAAAACGACACTGATGGTGCAGTTGACATGGTAACCAGTTTTTCCATTACAGAAAATCTTAAGCCGTCATTATTATTCTCTGTATAAGTGTTGCCAAAATCATTCATTTCATCCAATAAAAGAAACAGTCATAAGAGCAGACACGAAAGTTACTCAGGCCTCTATGCAGCCTGGACAAAGACGATGGGTGGGTAGCTTAATTAAGCAAAGCTCTTGGCTTTTCCTCCTAAAAAATGAAATGACTCGAGGCTGTATAATCAGGGAAACTGCTGTGATGTTGAGAAGTCCTACTCGCATCGTGGGCCTTGCGAACTGCCAACGAAAATATTTCAAGCGCTGCGGACGGGCAATTAGGGGAGCATAAATAGCTCGGACTTGTTAAGGTAAGCTTTTTTTATGTGACAAACTATTGTTAAAGTCAAAGCACACTTATTTGTCTCCTATATTTGTCACGGGTCTGCGCACGTACACATTTTAAGCTTGCAATCGTGGACTAAAGTAATTGGTGATTGCAAAGTAATTTGTATGCACCGAAAAATCATTTTATCGATTTCTCTGCTTTTTAGCTGCTAAGGTGCAAACGACTGCTCCAAAATGGTTTCTTGGCTTTCTTCAAGCAAATAGCAAGTGAGTGAGTGAGTGAATAAACTTTATTAAAAGTCCGGACGAGGCGGGGGGAAGAGGGGATTAACCCCTGTCCCGTCCCACTCTCCGTCGATGATGGCGTCAGGTGACGGCTTGAAGCCCTTGCACCCGGGCGGCATCCTCGGCTTGCCGGACGGCCCAAAGTTGGTCGGTCAGCTTGTCGCTGGTGAGTGCCGCCTCCCAGCGGCAGCGACGCCGACGCAGCCGATCCTCAGCAGTGACCACAGCCGCGGCGGCGGTCGGCCCCTGCCCTCGCGCGGTGGTAGCAATTCGCCCCTGTCTAACATGCGTCGCGAAGTGAGCGGCGGCAGCGACATTAACTCTCCCGGCACATTCCCAAAGCATGTGCCGCAGTGTGGCTCTTTCCCCGCACGCTTTACACGCGTCCGTCGGGTACAAGCTCGGATAACAGATGCGTAGGATCGCCGGGCTGGGGTAAGTGTCTGTTTGTAGTAATCTCCAAGTTACGGCCTGTCTTTTGTTTAATTTGTCGTGTGGTGGAGGGTATTTGCGTCTGTTTAGTCTGTAATGTTGTGTGATGTCGCTGAATGTGGTCAGGCGATCGCCCCACGACCATTCCGGTTGCTGTTGTGTTCTTACTCTCTCTGGGGTGGAGTCGGCCGCGGCTCGGTGAGTGAGACCTCGAGCCGCGGTATGGGCCGCCTGGTTGCCTGCAAGCGGGACGCTGGTGTGAGCCGGGGTCCACAGGAGAAAGACCGTCGCATTTTCGGTTTTTGAATGCGAGGACGGTGACGTCGGGGCCATCGTTCCTCGAAAGTCGCCGCCGTCCCTGCTTCCATAGCGAGTCTGAAGTATGCGGGCCGCCTGCCACGAGATGCGGCCGCGCGCGAAGCCACGGACGGCAGCCTGCGAGTCGCTGATCACGACCGCAGCTTCCGGTGCCGCGACCAGTGCTAGAGCGATCGCCGCCTCTTCGGCCGCCTCTATGTGTTTCGTACGCACCGTGGCGCTCGCGATGCATTTGCCCGTGTGATTCACAACTGCGATCGCGTGAGCACACCTTCCCTCTGGGTAACGCGCGGCGTCCACGTACACCGCCTCCTCGCTGTTGCCATACATTCTTTGCAGGTCGCTCGCCCTTTTGTTGCGGCGCCCGACGTGGTGCGTCGGGTGCATGTTCTTGGGGAGCGGCGGGACGGTGAGACGGTCGCGGACTGTGATCGGAACCATTGTCTTCTCCCCGCACTGTGCGTGGTATGTTATGCCGAGTGACTCGAGGATGCGCCTGCCCGTCTTGGACTTGGACAGTCGCTCGTATTGTGCGATGTTGTGCGCCTCGATCAGTTCGCCCAGGGTGTTGTGCAGGCCCAGCTCGAAGAACTTGTCCGTGCTCGCATTGACAGGGATGCCGACCGCCCTCTTGAACGCTTTGCGTATCATGCAGTCGATCTTGTTTCGTTCAGACGCCAGCCACTTTAGATAAGGGGCTACGAACGTTATGCGACTGATCGCGTACGCCTGTACGAGGCGGATCGCGCAACTTTCCCGCATACCGCTGCGTCTGTTCATTATGCGGCGGAGTAGTCGAATCGTGTCGTCTACTGAGCGTCTAAGTCTTCGTACCATCTCACCGTTGTGACCGTTGGCCTGCAGGTGTAGTCCCAATATCCTTATATGCTCTACGCTCGGTATGGGAACGCCGTCCGCCGTTACTACTCTAATGTCTGATCTCCCTCCGCCGGGAAGCACGGTTTTGCGGCCCCTGCTCGTGGGTCTGTAGAGCAATAGCTCGGACTTGGCCGCCGAACATTCGAGGCCCGTGCCTCGCAAGAACTCCTGGACCGCGTCCACGCCCATCTGAAGCGTTCGTTCTACGTTGCCGTCACATCCTCCTCGGGGGACCCAGAGGGTGATGTCGTCCGCATAGAGGCTGTGATGCAGTCCCTCTATTGTAGCTAGTTTTTCCGGAAGCCCAAGAAGGACGAGATTAAATAACATGGGCGACACGACAGAGCCCTGCGGCGTACCCATCGGGCCCGTCTCGAATTCCTCTGATTCCGCGTTGCCGACGACGACGCTCGCACGCCTGCCCGTGAGGAAATCGCGTATATAGTTATACATTCTTTGGCCTAATCCCAGCGATCGGACACGGTCGAGAATCGCCGCGTGTTTGACACTGTCAAAAGCCTTTTTCAGATCGAGGCCGAGAATCGCCTTGGTGGAACGAGAAGTGTCGTCTATGATCTGGTGTTTGAGCTGCAGCATCACGTCCTGCGCGGAAAGGTTACGACGAAATCCCAACATCGTGGGGGGGAAGACGTCGGCATCTTCGAGGTAATCAGTCACGCGAGTCAGGACAGCGTGTTCCATGATTTTGCCCACGCAGGACGTGAGCGAGATTGGTCTTAGGTTATCGATCGTCACCTGCTTACCCGATTTGGGAATCATGACCACGCGGGCCCTTTTCCACGCATTGGGGAGGGAGCCCTCTCGCCAGCACTCGTTAACGTAGGCCGTAAGTCGCGTAATTGACTCGTCGTCCAGGTTGCGTAGGGTCTTGTTGGTCACCCGATCCGGGCCAGGGGCCGACCTGGTGTTGAGACTGCTTAAGACCGCCCTGATTTCTGCTTCACTAAACTCCGCGTCTAGCTTTTCGTTGTCGTCTCCGTCGTACATTGCGTGCTGTAGTCTTTCTCCCGTTCTGAAGTAACGCTCGCGAACGGCCTCAAGAAATTCATCTGGCGTGCCCCCAAAGTCGCGTACGAGTCTGCGAATCTTGTGCCCCTGAGCGGTCTTGGTTTCCTCCGGATCCAGAAGGTGCCGGAAGAGGCGCCAAGCGCTCGCACCGCGCATCTGAGTCTCAAGGCCATTGCACGTCTCCTCCCATTGCGCGCGGCATACCTGGAAGGCGTGTTCTTCTGTGTCCCTGTCCAGTTTGATATTTTTTTATTGTGTTTGATATTTTTTTATTGTGTGATGTTTTTGTGTTTGATATTTTTTTATTGTGTGATGTTCCTCACATGACCAGGAAAGTATCATGCCTAAAATTTTTATTTTGTACCTTTTACATCACCTTTTTTTAATATGGTTAAATGTTTCATGCAGCAGGCTTTCTACCCTTCTTCAGAAAGTTCAATTTGGAGGTGACATTGCTCGGCTAGAGAACATTGTGAATGTTATTATTCTTGGAGGGTACTTTCTGCCCCTTCCACACACAGACCGTAAAACAGTCACGCACTATTTCCAGTACTAGCGCAAGTTTTATGTTACACTATCTATTTTCTTCCTTTCTGAGAGCGTCCGATGTTTTAGCCTGTGCGTGTAGTTTTCGCCTGGAAGAATGACGATGCAAGTCGTGCAGCGTCGTTGAGGCTAACACACCTGGGATAAGTTATTTGAATGACTTTATTCGGCAATGAAAAGCTGATGCGAAACGTATCCGCAGTATATTGCTGTAGCTTAATTATTATCATTATCACCAGCACTGTTGTACACGTAACATCTCTCATTGAATCTTTGTTGCTCAGTTGTCCCACTCCCCATGTAACTACACAGCTTGGAATTATTTGTAGGCCACTGTGCACTAATCCAGATTCCTGTCCACATCTGAAGAATAGTCTAAGGCAATTAGATGCATTAACTGTAATGCGCGCATAGTTATTTTCTCTGACTTCAATTACCTGCAGGGACACTTATTTGCAGAATCTAAGTGCTTCATCATCAACATGTCAGGCAGAAGCCAAAAGCTTCTTTGATATATGTTTAAATTTTAACCTTAGCCAGCTATTTCTCGGTACCAACGTGCATTATGCAAGAAACAGCAAATATCCGAGAACTAATACTAACACACTTGAGAACCTATTATCGCTCAGTTAGTTTCAAGAAATCAAAGGTCATAAACATGCGTGTTCTATTTTAATTTATTTCCGCTTTCGAGCAGACATCCATCAAAGCAATATTTTTTGTAATAAGAGCAACCTCGATTCAATAAAGAAAAATTTTAACACCATTTTTTCTAGAATACGGATCACTAACAGTATGCTTGAAAACTGGTCGATATTCAAAAAGTAAGTTAAATCTGCTCATTTACAAGTATACTCCGAGAGACAACATTCACAGTAATTATAATAAGGCATGGTTTTTCACGAATCTGAAGAGACCAGAAAAAAAAAACGGTTGTTTCGTTCAGGGAGACTCCGTGACAGTCATATCAGTTGGGAAAAATACATCGCAGTTGAAAACTCATGCTTACTTGCAATCTGGAACGCCAAGCACTCCTTTTTTCACAATATCTTAAAGCTACTAACTATCAATCCCAAGGCAATTTTTGCAGGATTTAAAACCATGGCACACTCATGATATTGCAGCGACGAAGGAATCGCACGAACCGGCCGCTGACCATCGATCGCAGCCTGTTTTATCCCACTGTAGGAGGAAGGCCTCTCCCAATGACTTCCAGTTTACCCTATTCTGTGCTATCTGATTCCATTTTGTGGCTGCGAACTTCGCGATTTCCTCACTCCATCTAACTCTTCGCCTTCCTCTACTGCGTTTCTCTATCCCTTAGTGCCCATTCTCCTGCTCTTAATGTCCACCTGTTGTCTGTTCTACGCCTTACGTGGCCAGCCGTGGTCCATTTTTTTGCTTGACGACAACTTGAATATCTGCGACAGCTGTATGTTCCATTACCCATTCTGCCGTCCTCCGATCTCTTTATATTAATCCTGTCATTTTACGTTCCATTGAACGCTGCGTGGTCCTCAACTTCTGCTCTATTTGTTTTGTTATTCTCCATGTTTCAGCCCCAGATGTTCGAACTGCCAGTATGAAGTGGTTGTATACTTTTCGCTTTAACGACAGTGGCAGATTTCCTGACCATATTTAGGAGTGCCTGCGGAATGCGCTCCGGCCCATTGGTACTCTTCGGTGGATTTCTTTTTTGTGATTAGGTTCTCCTGTGAGTAGCTGTCCTAGGTATACGTATTCTTTATACACTCCAATGTGTTGTTTTCGATTTTTAACGTTGTCAGTTTCGCCATTCTATTTAACATTATTTTTCTCTTCGTCATATTCTTTTTGAGGCCTACTTTAATACTTTCTCGGCTTAACGCCGCAATCATTTGTTGTAATTCGTTGCTATATGGTTACTGAAGAGCACTATGTCATCTGCAAATCGCAGGTTGTTGAGCCATTCTCCGTTAACCTCGATTCCTGTTTCTTCCCAGTCAGGCTGTTTAAACACTTCTTCAAACCACGCGGTGAATAACATTGGGGATATCGTATCTCCTTGTCTGACTCCTTTGTTGATCGCAATTTTATCGCTTTTCTTGTGGAGAATAGAGGTACCTCTGGAGTCTTTGTAGATGTCGGTGAAAGTATTGACACAGGATTCAGGTACGCCTTGTCGATTTAGTGATTTTAAGACTGCCGATATCTCTACTGAGTCTAATGCATTTTCATAGTCTATGAAAGCTATATAAAGGGGCTTGTTATATTCAGCAGCTTTCTTAATTACCTGATTTATCACATGAATGTTGTCCATCGCAGAGTAGCATTTCCTGAATCCCGTTTGTTATTTCGGTTGGTTCAAGTCAAGTGTTTCTCTTATCCCGTTTGAGATTACTTTTGTAAATGCTTTGTATATTACCGAAAGTTAGCTGATGGGCCTATAGTTCTTTAAATCCTTTAGGTCTCCTTTCTTGTGTAGCAGTAAAATGTTGACATTTTCTCAACTCACTGGAGCCTTTGCCGTTTTGAGGCACTGAGTATTAAGTGTAGCAAGTTTTTTTTTTTACAGATAAGTACTCTTCCGTCTTTAATTATATCGGCTGTTACTCCGTCATCGCCAGATTGTTTTCCGCGTGGAATATTGCGTATTGCCTTTCTAACCCCGTCGGTAGTTACATATGGTACTTCCCTAACTTTCTCGTCGCTACTTCCACTCGAGGTTGGATGACTGGTCAGTGTAGAATTCCTCTGCCACCCGAGCTTTGCCATTAAGGTTGTTGATAATATTGCCCTACTTGTCTGTAGTGGCGGCGTGTGACGCCACTGAAGAAGTGATCGAGTAACCAACACGATAACAAAATCCCTTTATTCAAACGTACGCATGCTTATATACATAGGCGACACTGGTGGCGCCAGCGGCAGTGATCGTGAAACCAAAACCAAATATACAACACATTCCCTTCCTTACAACAACAGCTACATGGGTTAGTAACGTAGTAAGTTAGTGTAACCACATAGAATTCTATATACATTAACAACAACGTGTTTGTGTTATCCACTTAGCTCTACACAACAATGAAGAACAAAGAGAAAACAATTCATTAGCATTTTCAAAGATATGCAACACTCGCAAGAAGTCTTTCGTGCACAGTGTCTCACAGTACCGGAGTCTCACACAAGGGAAGAGTCTCACGGCCGAGTGTTACCGAAGCGGAGTCTCCAACAGCACCACATCGCCGCTTGCACTTGGTAGCCATAGCGGTCTGGGGGACGTCTATTTCTTGGTGGCTGTACCCTCCGTGGCGGCTCCGCTGCTTTAGGAGAACCACTGGTGACTAGACTATGTTCGGACGCACTGAAAGTGACGGGTGGCCTGGACGACTGCTCTGTCGCAGTAGCACAAGTACCGGCGGCCGCAGCAGCCGTAGCAGCCGAAGAGAGACTGGTAGTCGCCTGCGGAACAAGTTCCTCACTTACAGGCGGAGCCCTGCTTTCGCCAGCTGTACCGTTTCTTTCGCCCCACGTGTGCAGTGCAGCAGAAGCTCGTGGCAACGGGGGCGGCGGGGCGAGTCCTGACATACTCATGAAGCCGCAAGGCCGCTGGCGAAAATCACGCCCCCCGAAACCGACCCCTCGTCGCCAGTGTAGCGGCGTGTGACGCCCCTGAAGAAGTGACCAAGTAACCAACACAATAACAAAATCCCTTTATTCAAACGTACGCATGCTTATATACATAGGCGACACTGGTGCCACCAGCGGCAGTGATCGTGAAACCAAAACCAAATATACAACATTGTCTTTTAGAGCGTGCATTTTATTCCTTCCTGTACAGAACCTGTATTTTGCTGATTTGATGCTGGTGCCTTTTCCCGTGCTTCTTCTACCGCTTTGATGTTGTAGTTGTTTATGTCATTGACTTGATTACTACGAATCGCACGAACCGGCCGCTTACCATGTACCACGGCAATATTTAACAACGCACTCACATCGGTGCTTAAAAGAGAACATGAAGCACCTTCACAGTTACCGTCAGTTTGTATAGCAAGTTGGCATTCATTTTTGAGGTAATTATACTACCGGGTCCAGACTTGCAACATATTTTCCTTATTGACTTGCGATATTGCGGTGCATACTCTTACTGGCCTAAACATCAGTACCTGCGGTATATTTTTGAAAAGTTAGTGGGCCAATGTAAGGTAAAGTACGTTGCTCAGCATAGGCCTGCCTCGATGGGCAGAGCTCGGAGGTGCGGCTATGGGAAATAGTCCCGGAAATGCCAGAAGCAAACAATAAAAACAAAGCATGCACTTGAATTTAGTCGCTAAATTCTTTCTGTTTCCGCACTCAAGTCAGTGAGGAGGTCTTCCACACGCATTGCAATCTAAAGCAAAAATAAACTGATTCGTTTGAAAGAAACTTTTTTTTTCGTTTTTGGCTATCACGACTCAGCAAACTGAGAACTTTACCAAGCTCCTTTCCAAGTGAGTCCTCTTTGTTTGACTGCGCTAGAAACACGAAGGTAGAAGACTGGAGAACTCATTAACACGTCCGAGACAAAAACGAGGCTCGGAAACCATGACAGCAGACAAGCGAAGTCAACGCGCAAAAGTAATGTTTCTGCTGCATTGAGCTAAATATATTCTCAGTACAGCCCATGAATGAAGGGAGCAAAACAGTCAGTAAAGCGCATCACAAATTGCCGTCTCTTCTCAAGTAGTCTTTCATTTGATCATGCTTGTTTTCTATCAAGTCTACCTTTGAAGTACGGGTAGTGTGTCTGAAGACACTCGTTCAGTGTTTTTTCTTCTTTTTCCATGCTTGTTAGCACTGTTACGTGCTTGTTAGCCTTTACGGTGAGCGTAAGCCAATTAGCCCGACGTGGTGCTTTCCTTCAGTGCGTTTGAAAACGCCTAGGAAGTGTGTGTGTTTGGGCGGGTGGGCGCGGGGCGAAGCACAGAGTATACTGTCCTGATAAACCAATTCAATACATCGTCCCTTCATTCTAGAATGCAAAGTGCTGAAGCTAGAAAAAAGAGAGTCCCGCACACTACTTTCAAGATACACCAAGTTGAAATTTCAGAGAAAAGAAGTTGGAAATGTGACATTTAGACTGTGACATAATCTAAAGAACATAAGACATAAGAAATTGACGCAAGCCAAATATTAAAAAAATATATCTGATGTGCCAGCTGAATGAAAAATGCAGTTCCTAAAAGAATTTTTCAGGTGCACAGAGAAGACTAAATAATCGCAAATTGTAATAAAGCATGAACATGAAATGCGCTTTTACAAATATGCGTTATGCGATGCTTCATTCAAGCAGTAAATCAGGGCTACTCAATCCACGGTGATGATCACAGTTGGGCTTACGTGATTCCTGAGCAAAGTGCAAGGTGTTTATTTTGTTGTTGTTTACGTGCCGCGTAAGTCTAGGTGACACTGCTTTTGGTGGCTCAAATTCATCTCGCAAAAATACAACAAAACAATTGCAGGCGCACTTAGCCATTGTATTTCCTTTGTATAATGTTCTTCTTAACAGACGGTGAGAAGCAAGACAAATAAAAATTAAAAAAAATGTCGAATACGGCTCCATATATGAACGTTTGATATACCTCACTTAAACATTAGCACAATACGCGAGATCTAAAGAACATAAACTAACTTGTGTATGGAGGAAGCGAATGGTGCGATCTTAAAAATAGCACAGGGTGGACACAAGCCCACGCTTCCTTTCAAGCAGAAACTTCCGGTTCAAATTACTTTTATTTCGTGCCATAAATGTCATCAAATTTCCTCGTGCGGCAAGTTTACAATCATGGGTAGCATGCTAATGGAGATGCATCCTGGTACCTAAGGATATATTTTGCAAGCAAACTTGGAAACATGCACGGGCACAATCAGCAATGTCAGGTCACCGAAAAAAAGAACAATATACAACAACAATAGCTAAGTGTTTTCGCTGTTGTTGAATAATAAGACAGTGGGTAGGGAAAGTGATTTTACAGTATCTTATCGAATAGAAATAAAACGGAGGGATATTGAATTTCCACGGTTATCGATCAAATAACACAATCTGTATATGAGACGTGCCGCAGTGTGGAAAAGCAGACTAATTATGTCAATTTGTGGCTGTGTGACGTGCATTCAATAAACTACACGCGCCGGCTGTTCGAACGCGGCAGTGACACAGACACCCCGGGAAACGGCGAACTGCGAAAACATCAGAGTAGCTAGACTGATATTCAAGTGAAAGAATACCAGGTCGTCAAAGTGATCCAAAGCTCCCCCATCCTCGATGTGCCTGATAATCATATTTTGATCTTTACATGTAAAACGTTAAAATAGTATCCAGTTTTTGGAAACCAAGCGCTCACGCTTTTTTTTATTCTGCCCAAATGAGAACAGGACCTGATCGGTGTAGATCCTCCGGAGCTCAACGCCATAGTGAATGAGCTGCCGATGCGGGTTTAAGACGAGTGCTTTGGAAATTATGAGAGTAATTCGAAATCAGGAAACGTAACTTTTACCTATAATCTAATGAAAGCCGGTGCGTGAAATCGGGCCTCACTTTGGTATATATGGCATCCAGTTGTTCCCAGTTGGCATGTACCTTAGTCATTACTATTTTTTATTGTTGCTGAGCAGAATATAGCAACCCTAAAACGACGACAATATAATAGCTCTTTCAAGAATGGTTTCGGAGCATACTTTCGCTCAAGCGGGGTTGTCTCCTCCATTCAGCGCCACGCGGCTGCTTGAACCACAACCAAACCGCCAATCTGTCATCCTGCCATATTTTCGCGGTCGTCACGTAAGCTGATATGTGAAATTGTCTTATTCTTTAACGCCTGTTGACTCGTGCACGCATATGAGGCTGGGGAGCACGTTCCGTTTGTCCGTTATACGTGTTTTACGCAGCAAGTTTGGAGCGCGCTAGTAATGACCGGGAAAGATGCAGCGAGCTGAAAACAATCGGACAAGTTGTTTTTCGAATGCGATGCCCGGCCAGACACGCGAGGCTTTGGAATTAAGCGAGTATTTTGTAACTTTGATTGAGTTGCCTAATGAATAAATCAATACTAACAGAAAATTTCAAGAGATCGCACGAAACAGTGGGCTACAAAAAACCGTTGTTCTAATTGTCGACGCACTTACTAAAATTCCGAAATTACGTCGGCTCAAGTTTACTGGGATGCATTGCATGTTTCTTTCATTCAGCAAAACAAATTAAAGATGATAGGGAAATAGTAGAAGATATGAAACCAAATTACATCACCATATTGCGGTCAACCACATTTTTTTATTATTCTTAAATTGATACAAAACACTACAGCCACAAACAAGCAGATCGAAAAAAATATTAATTCCGCGTCCTTTCCTTTGATTTTCCTTTGTAAGGTTTCAAACACGAGCACAAGAAAGGAAACGCACACGACAAGGCTGGACTTACAACTGAAGTTTATCAAAAAACGGTTTTCCCTAGGACGTCACCACGCATTAGTAAAAAGCTAACAGCATCATCATGTCAACATACTATCTAACACGCACCCCCACCCCCCTCTTTCCTTATCTTAACTGGACCTTAACACGTGTGCTACATGGGAAATTGTAGATTCTCAAGGTACTGGAAAATCTATAATTTCCCAAGTAGTACACATGTTAAGGCCGTGCTTGATAGTATGTTGACATGATGATGTTGGCTTTTTTACTCATGCGTGGTGGTGTCCTAAGGAAAACCGTTTTCTAATAAAGTTCAGTTGTAAGTCCAGCCTTGTCTTGTGGGTTTCCTTTCTTGTGCTCGCGTTTGAAACCTGCTGGAACCCTTCACTACTTATCATGTACCAACTGGCCCAGAATACCACACTGCTAAAAGGCAGTATCGTAATCGTCCGTGAATTTGTTTTCCTTATATCGACCAGCAAAGGGAGATTTAAAATGCATCAAAGGCAGAGAGGCAACGAACAAAAGTGTATATAATGGACTGTCCATGAAGCCAAATGATAAAATACACTTAGACCAAGTCATCATGAAAAGCCTCCGTGCTAGATCTCGTTACATAGTTTGGCTGCCTATACAAAATACGTTTCCTTGTAACCTACGCAATAAAATCTACTTCAAAAAATACTTTGTTCCCCTTTATCATTTAGGCAAACGGCTGTGAAGTAAACAAAATGCTTGGAATAGCGCCTTTTAAATGTCTGCTATGAATTCGTCCCCAAACAATGGACAGGATCTCCCAAAAGAAGCACTGATAGCTATAGCAATATATGAATGAATGAATGAAAAAAAATCCACGCAGGAGCTCCTTCGGCAGTTGTCTAAGAAGGTTTATTCAACCACCTTGGAGTTGTCTATGGGATGCCTAAGCGTAGTGCTTTTTTTCTCTTTTTCTCTGTTTTGTCTCTATCTGTACTGGTTATCTCACCGATCAGATTTATCAGAATCGTGCGCCGGTGTATTCTGCGAGCGAAGGAAAAGATGAAGGGGAGGAAGAAGATGACTATGAGAGCGCTTGCCGGTCCATGATAATAGTTTTTGTTCACAGATTACGGACTGACGCTCGGCTTAGACGGCTCCGATGTTCATAATATACATTACACATCACGACTAGGTAAATGTAATTGCGCCACTAGTACTTCTAGCGCGTTATTCTACATCAATTAACTCACAGGTGGAGCTCATTACGTATACTTCGCGTCACTATCGGTTTCACAACCGCAGAGCACGCTTTAAATGAGAAAAAGTTGGCGCACCATTTTGTTAGGCATTTTGTTCGCATAGATGGCGTAGAATGGGGCATAGACGGGTAGATGGGGGAAAGCACATTCCACTAAGTCATGAATTAGTTGGGGTTTAGAAATTTTGCGCCATTGTATAACGCAACAAAAATATGAAAGAATGATCACTCGTGAGCAGTAATACCCCTTCAAAATTTCATGATCAGAGAGGTTAAAAATTCTTAAATAAAAGGCTTATTTCTAATTGGTTGTCGTTGTGTACCTATAGTATATCGGATAAATCCATGAGCTCCCGCTGAAACGGTTACGCCAATTAGCCCGAGTGTATTACATTTGTAAATAGGATACGACTCTCTGTATTTTCTCTCCATCGGGTACAGGATATTTACCTGAAGTACAGAAAGTTTTCAGCTCATTCAAGTGGTGATGTGACACATTAAAATGTTGTGCCAATGCGTTCTGTAATTTCATCGCCGTGTCCGCGAGATGTCGCCAATATACTGTTTGTGACAATGTGAACATTTAAGCATAGAAAAAACGTTTTAGCTATTGCAGATAGAACTTGATTTTATGTGATGAACGTAGTCGTTTCCAGTGCTGTTAAATGTGACGTGATTATGAAGGTTCAAAACACTTCTTTTTGAGCAAGTTGTTGCTTCTTTGGCAAGCTGGTGCAGTCAAGCATACCTTAGCGAAGATGTTCGCAAATCTTGCAACTGGGAGGAGAACAAGCTGTTATATTAGTGGTGGCAGAGGGTTTACATTTGCATGTGGAAATGGTGGATTGAGGGTTTACATTTGCATGCGCTAGCATGTTTTTAAAGCTTCTACTACGTCGATAACGACCATTCGTATTTCGGCAAACTCTTTTCTAAGGCTCTCGATGCTTGCGAATATTTGGTAATACTTATGGAAGATGCTAACTTTGTTTTGGAGAGAACATGAGCACTTCGTTATAAATACCAGGGATTGCTTCTTTGGAGTCTGCTCTGCTTAGAACTGATTATCACTCTAATTTGCCAATTTCGTTGTAGGCGTTGTTTACCGCGTTGCGCGAGGAATATAAGGAATATTTCTTATTTGTACAGCGGATAATGTAGGTAGGGCTTAAAGGGCGTAGCTTTATTTCGTGCATTCTTACTCACTGTGTTATATTTCAATTTCATCTCCTATTTCACCACACCGACAACCTAAAAGATATACGCCAGCTGCAACGATCTTGAACGAAACAGTCCTCGCTCTATACATACATGGGCATGCTTGCATGGCCGACTCAAGGGGGCGTCAGAGAGCGTAGAGAACCGTACGCTCACAACATTTTAACTTCGCCTCTCTGAATGAAGGCTGAGATGCCTGGGCATGTGATCGAGCAGGACCGGTACTGCGACAAAGATCGGACGGGTACAAACAAATGGGCGGGCGTGCGTTTTCGACTCACTACATTGAACCTAAAGTTATGACGGAAAGCCCTTGTTTTCTAAGACTGTTTTGATGCTCGGTGGAGAAAAGAGGGTTGCCAGGGGTAAACGTTGTAGTGAACCAGTGGCTGCAGAAAGGGAACACGTGCGGAGAAAATGGCGCTGTAGAATTTTCTGGCGCAACGAGAGACACGTGGGATCGGCCACATGCTTTTGACGCACCGTTTGTATGGCTCGTTCGTTGAAATTTTGTTATTTATCTCTAGAGGCATTGCGCGTATTCTTTTCTTTCCTTTTGTGAAGGTAACGCGAAGACACTGAACTTCCGCATAAATTCTGCTGGAGTGATGTGGGGGCGTAGTGTGTCTATTCCTCTTGAAGCCTTTACTTTTTTTATCTGGCTCATTTTCAAGCTCTACTTATTTGAATGCGTTTCAGGAATCGCTACCAGTAGAACTGTTATTCCTGCAACAACTCTAGTAGTCCCATCAGATGAGGGCAACACTAAGATAATTATTTACATCTCCATATGGTATGCGAACGGCCCACGCCTTGGAAAAATAACGTTACGCAATTGTAGACCATCCGAGAATGTTGTTTCGCAATTATTCAAAACAAATCGGCAACTTTAGATTGGTGGCCTACTCTGCATAGAGTAAAACGATTCATTACGTTTTAGTTTAGGGTCACTTTGCGAGGCTCCATTCAAACCGCTATGGGAATCTGGGGCTTAATTTGCTCTTCTGTTTTCTTGTGCATAAACGATATTGTGTTCAGTTAAGCTGTTTAATTGTGCGCACTTAATTTTATTAAAACAACTTGTTACCTTAAGTAATACCATCATAAGAAACCAGACGCGAGCATCTGTTTTGTATTTTTGCCTTCCCTTTTCCTGGACTATTTCTCTCTCTCTGTCGCATTGTCTGTCTCTCCAGGCTAATTTTAATTTTATTTATTTATCTATTATTTATCTGTATTTCGGTATCAAAAGAGATAATCTTTAATTTAATGAAAATAGGCATAATAAGTACCATCTATAAGCACAGAATTCGTTAAACACAATGAAAATGCGTTATCGTAAAATAACCCAGAAAGTGATCACGACAGTATAAGGCCCAAATTTGGGAAATGAGCTTGGACAGTAAGCTTGAGACTTAAATTATCGACCTCATTCTGTAACTTGTCTTTTCTACATTTTTGGTTTTCCTAAAATGTGAAAGAAATTTCGAGGAAAGTCTCTTGAAGCACTGGTAAAGCCGTCGCCTCTATACTATTTTTTGAAACAAAACTGAGTAACTCTTGAAATGTTCAACGTCTCGCAACGGGAACGCTTGCCTCCGATACCAAAATCTTCAATTTCGCAGACTCCGCAGATAAAAAGTAGAGGACGACAAGGCAGTAATGGCCGCAGTGTTACTTTCAGCAGTTTTCCGTGAGAAATGGATTCTATCCGAGGCGTTTCTCTACTATGGCCGGAGTTTTTTTTTTTTTTATTACGACTCTTTTGTTTTGCCAAGGCAGCTCCAGCTAGCTGTGAAGACATTGTCGCATCTGCCGATGACGTACTTAGAGTGTTCTACACTCTCGTGGATGGGCGCTGCGAAAGTGGAAAACATTGATTCAACACAATGCGTTCGAGGTCTAGTTGGTGCGAATCCATAACAACTTTTAGCGCAAAACACAACGCAAGATACGTCAGGAAAAGGCGCCCTTTCCTGTCACGTATTTTTTTTTTCGTATTGCGCTGAAAATTGTTAATAAAAACATTGCCCCAAACGAACCTGACAGTTTTATAACAATAATAACGGGGGCTTTTTTCACGAAATACATTGTTTTCGTCGCGAACTGAGCAGCCACAACTGATTCGCAGTTATCTCTGTACAAATAACAAAATATGAAAGTGACAGCCAAAATTAGGGTATCAGGGATCGATCGGCCAAACGTGAATTAAATTAGCAAGCGTGAACACAAACGTCAGCACAAATGAATAAGCGAGCAACTTTGGTCTTCCGAAGAAAAAAAGTCACAGCTGCAAGGGTGAAGCAACAGTGAATGTGATGTCAACAACTTCGAGTGTTATGCGATATAATGCCGGCAGCTGACTCCTTTAGCACGAGGCCCGGCATAATTCAGCAGAACGTTGGCGTCAGAAAATGCGGCCGCTGCAGCGAGTGAAGCGACCTTCGTTCTGTCTTTGGCCTCAACGCAAACTTTACGATGAAAACATAACGCGCACAAAGATATGAGCAGACTCCTGATCAACTCTTAAAAGATACGGCACGTTCGACATCCGGCGACCACGCGCGGCCATTTAGGGTATGCATATATTGCCGGAACCAGGCAGATTTCCCTGCGGCACCTCTCTACGCGTCTTTGGTGATACGGAGCGATGTTATACGACGCGAGGAGCGATGTTATCGCACACGCATTTCACGCGACGAAGATGGCCGGCTGGTTTAATCTCAGCTTCAGCCGCCTTCGTCGACAGCGATCGCCAGCTTTCAGTCGCACATAAAACATATGACGCGCGGGGCTATGTTCTAGATTCGGACTTTATACTGAACGTGACTGTGAAGGAGATGGCAAAATCCTGCCGGGAGGGTCGATATAATTGCTATCTCAATAAAGGTATTAGTGCGAAGGTAGATATCCAATTAGTGGGGCAAGGAAATGTAGTAAGCAGGAGCCAGCCAATAACTCACTTATATAGCTAGTCTGTTTTTTTCGGTGTCGAGGGCCTTTTATTACCCTGGACTCTGCAAGCCTATTGGAAGCATTACCACCATACCCTTTCGTTTGCTGAATAGTAGACTTTTGAATGCACGCTTTTGAAGTCGCATCCATCGGCACACTTCGCTTTCTTACGAACGTTTGTAAGCACTGTGGAAATTCCTTACATTTATCCAACATTGTCGAGTGTATCACTCTGGTTTTGTTGTCGCATCTAGCATAATCTCTGTTTTCTTTTATAGCTTTCACAACATGCGCATATTTAAAACTTGATTTGATTTTGATTTTATTGATTCATCACAATACATGTGATCGGACGCGAAGGGAAAAGCCATTTGAATGGTTTGAGAGAGTCCCTCGCCCCCGTACAAAGACAGCAGCTCAGTTACAATCATGTTCTTGACACTGTTAACACAAAAATTTGTAATGAATCATGTTCAGCAAAATATGAATGGAAACGAACCACCAAAATATACACCGATTGTTAGTTACCCTTTACAGAACGTCCTGCATTTTCATACATCCTGTTTAGATCTGCGTGATGGACCAACACAACACTTCATCACTACTATAGTATTGCATTAGTGACAGTTTAAGTGTTTATTTAAATAAAGTCAAACAATTTTAGGCAAAGGGCTTAAGTTAGGAGAAAGTCATACAATTCAGACAATTTTACATCGCGAATATCAATTTGTTTATTCTTGTAATCATTTAACAAACGCGGAAGCTTATTACGAGCCATTTGCCGACCGTAACCAGTTCGACAATGTGGAACATCCCATGTCCCGGTTGTTCGTATATTATATGATGGTTCTTTCGGACGCAACTTTACTAATCCCATGAAAAGAGAATCCTGGTGCTCGCAATGTATTCGATATTCACGGAGCAATCTGTACACGTTGTGGAGATAGGTTTAGCACAAAGCTTACCCTACGAGGCGACCGTGAAGGGACGCGACGTTCTCCACTGCCGCAGCGAACAAAGACACTACGGCCGGGTTCGTCGACTCCGGCACGGCGCAGAAACTACGCACGAGGCAGGGTAACAACAACAACGGGTTTATTAACCCAAGATGCAGCACAGTGCGACACTCACGGGCTTGCAGGCCGTACAGGGAACTCCGCAAGACCGAGCAAGTACGCTTGCCTACGGCGCGACGACTCACGCACGAGGACCGAAGTCGAACGCATGAACGAGAAGCCGCCTGCACAGCAGCGCGTCAACCTCTCGTCAAGGCCTGAGAGCATCTGACGCGGGCAAGTCCGCGCCAGACAGAAGCGAGCTCAAGGGGGAAGGGGGTTGTCACTGGCGGCCAATGAGGACAGGCGCTGCGCAGTGACGTAAGCTAGCTTGGTGGCGTGAGCATGTGAGCATGTCAAGGCATGCCCGGACGCGTGCCCGCGCGCCGGGAAGCCGACGCACGGCTCGCACCAGACAAAGAGGCCTGGCGCTGCCGATTAACGGCGGTCCCCGGCGCTCGAGCCGCGCGGGGCCAACACACGCGCTAGCTGGGGAACGAGGCGCCAAAGGGGAGGGCGCGCTCGATTCCCACAACGTATATGTCTTGTGTTTTTATTATTTTGAATCTTCTAAATAGTTCTTCAGAAGGATGCACAGTTGGTACATTTGCAATTATTCTCAAAAATCTTTTTTGCATAATTAATAGCCGCAAGAGGTTCGATTCAGTAGTAGTCCCCCAAACTAAATGGCAGTAGTTTAAATACGACGCGAAAAGGGCATTATAAATCAACAATTTCACTGGTTTAGGGATTAGATAGCGGTTTCGACTCACAATACCAGTTATCGCGCCTAACTTTTGTAATACTGCATTTACGTGCTCATCCCACTGCAGTGATTTTGAGAAATGCACGCCAAGTACCTGAATAGATTCAACCAACTCTATCTCTGAGCCGCGATAAACAAGGTTGTCTTTTGCAGAAACCTGCCTGCCAATGGAATGAAAAACCACGGCCTTCGTCTTTTTTGTATTTATTTTTAACTGGTTATTGGCTGCCCATGTGCTTAATTCTTCTAACACGAGGTTAGCTTTGTGAAAAAGATAGTCATCTGATGGAGACGAAATAAATATACTGGTGTCGTCAGCGTAAATTACAAATTTGACATCCGCAGAAATGTAGACTATATCATTTATGTACAAATTAAAAATCAAAGGTCCGAGAATGCTGCCCTGCGGTTAAAATACCGGTTAAGTACACCCCGTTTATGATGCGCGAATTATGTACCAGGAGCAGTTAAACGTGCTAAGCAATTTTTTGTATGACAGAAACTGAATAGCATTTTGTATGGGACCACCTTGTAAGCTGAACCTTACATTCTAAACGTTTGCCGCTCCACACGCTGTACATATTCTGTTTCGATTTACCATATTCATTCTTGGCCTTCTCCCACACCTCAACGTTCATAGGTGGCTCGTATATATATATATATATATATATATATATATATATATATATATATATATATATATATATATATATATATATATATCATCATCAGCCTGTCTACGCCCACTGCAGGGCAAAGGCCTCTCCCATGTTCCGCCAATAAACCCGGTCCTGTGCTTTCTGCTGCCACGTTATACCTACAAACTTCTTAATCTCATCTACCCACCTAATTTTCTGTCTCCCCCTCACGCGTTTGCCATCTCTTGGAATCCAGTCAGTTACCCTTAATGACCACCGGTTATCCTGCCGACGTGCTACGTGCCCGGCCCATATCCATTTCTTCTTCTTGATTTCAACTATGATATCCTTAACCCCCGTTTGTTCCCTGACCCACTCTGCTCTCTTCCTGTCTCTTAAGGTTACACCTATCATTTTCCTTTCCATCGCTCGCTGCGTCGTCCTCAGTTTAAGTTGAACCCTCTTTCTAAATCTCCAGGTTTCTGCTCCGTAGGTAAGTACCGGTAAGATGCAGCTGTTACATACCTTCCTCTTGAGAGATAGTGGCAGACTACCATTCATGATTTGATAATGCTTGCCAAATGAGCCCCATCCCATCCTTATTCTTCTAGTTATTTCACTCTCATGGTTCGGCTCCGCGGTTACTACCTGTCCTAAGTAGACGTACTCATTTACAACTTCCAGTGTCTCGCCACCTATCGCAAAGCGCTGTTCTCTGCCAAGATTGTTCCACATTACTTTAGTTTGGACCGACAAGTACATCCGAAATAGCACAGTGCTTTAGAAGAACCACCAAGCATGTGGTGATAAGGTAACAAGAAACAACCAACGTTGAAGCCACTGCTCTCGAAACCATGAAACCGATCGCAGGCTCTACACTTCCTTGTACTCGCCACGTGATCTGTTTAACTAGGCGGTGACCGGAAATAGAACACGGCCGGAAGCAGCCGCTGCGCTGGAATTGTTTCTTTCTTCTTAGCCGTCCAGCATGAAACAAATAAATGCAAACATCAATCAATAAGTACAGAACTGTAAGAAAAACGCATTGCAGACGCAAAAACGCCACAAATGCGAGCGCTCGAAAACGATATTGCTGTTACGTTTCTTCTCTCTTCACTGACATTTACTATTTTTGGTATCCTTTTCTCGCATTCTGTGGACTATGCTTCCTTGTTTCTTTTAACTTGCTATCAATGCCGTCACAGCGATCTACTAAGGTTCTTCGGCATGTTTCCCTTCGAAATCGTAGCATAGACGTCCCACAAGGCTAGGTTTTTAGAAGGGAATAGGACAAATTTTGATAACTGGACAGATTCCTGGTGGGTCGACGATCTACGTACCAGTGTACCAACGTACACGCACACTCATATACGCAAGAGTGATGTCATTGCCTCGCACATGTGTGCCAGCAAAACAGCGTGCTCCGAGCTCGGGACACTCACCACGCAAGAGGGTGGGCGTGCAAACACGCAACAAAGCGGAACAGAACGAGGCAACCCAAACGCCGACTATCAACTGGAAGGGCCTTCCTCTACCATGTGCCTCATAATTATATGGTGACTCAGGCACGCAAAATATCAGAAGTTATTATTAAGTTTATTTTGTGTTATACAAAAAAACGCGTATCTGCGTGCTTCGCTGCAAATGTCGTCTAAAGACGATAGAAGAGGCGCTGCGTGGGATACAGACGTCATCTGGCAATACGTCGGGAAACATGAGTGCTGTGTTGCGGGCTGGTAGTCCCGGCGCAGCAGCAGGCGAAGACCGGCGGTGACCATCGCGATCGGCGGGGACGCCAGCCAGCCCGAACACGCGGTTTGGCGCGAAGCACCGAAGCAGAAGAAACGTCCCGATTGAACGAGTACTCTCCACACACTATTTTATTTACATGTCGCCTGGGTAAAACAGGAATGCCAGAGCGGCGCCCCATGGCATTCGTACAGTGCAATACAGAACCGAAACACAACAATGAGATCGTGCGGAGGGCACGGAGGAAGGCAAGTTTCAGCGCAGTCGCATTTTCAGCGCAGCTTAAGAAACTAGGGTCTTAAGAATTATGTATCTATGTATCTTCTATTAAAGGAACACACCACCTAATACTTACCTAGTGATGTGCCTCAAATATGCGTAATGTTTCCTTTTTGATCGGCAATGTACACAAGTATGAACCTAGTCAGCCGTTCAAGATGGCTGGCCCTTGGGCAAGTGGTTCAACTTTGGCCGGGTGGCTGAATCGGGTGACAGACAGACAAACAGAAAGACAGACAGACAGACGGACCAATATTTCTGCGTTTAAGTTCCCCAAGAAAGACTATCGTCTTTAAAAATGTGGGAAGATTGCACTACGTTGCACAAAGCTTGGCGCAGCGAAGCTGGTTGATGCTCACCTCGTCGTGCTGCAGCACGGGAATGCCGGCGGCGATTGGATACAGTGCGCTTCGCCGAAGAAGCGGCAGCCAAGAGGTGTCGACGGGCGGATACGGAATACGTGGGAAGCTTCCACTCTGAAAGTATCGAAATCGCTGTCCCTGAGCCACGGTCTAAGAAACTGTGGTGGTTGCTATGGCGACGTCTCGCGGCGGCTTGGCTATCTTAGTACAGGTGGCGTGCAGCTGTGGCGGTTGTTATGCCAAAGTCGCAACAGGGGTTTTGTTTGTTAACGGACGTCTTACTGCCAGCTTTAGCAGATTCGCTGATAAAAGCCGCAGTTTTGCCTCAAGGTCGAGGCCACGAATGTGATAGCGAAAAATCGGAATGTTACACGAAGAGAGCCTTACAGCTCACTCCTTTAGGAAACCTCGCCACTTCAACCAGCGAAATCACCTTCGGGCTGTTTATAGCTTCAACGCACGGTTTGCGAAGAGATCGCAGCACGTACAAAGTATGAGCCGCTTGCTGATCTCCTCTGAGGAGGGTCGCGCGACCGCGAGGAACCACGCCTGGTAGGTTAGAGTACGCATTTACTGCCAGAAGCAGTAAATGCGTATGATGACCAAACAATAAAAAAATAAAACATACCCCCTCTCTGCCCTCCCCTCCCCCCATCAGCATGAGTGGGGTTTGATGCAGCTTCGTGGCCATTCACGTTCGCAGGACGGCATGGCGGCCAATTTTTTTTTTTACCGAAAGACAATTGCGAAAGGACAGCCCAACACGTTCGCCCCATAGCGCAGAACACGGTACCCTAAATCACCCCACCACGGTGGTCTAGTGGTTACGGCGCTCGACTGCTGACCCGAAGGTTGCGGGATCTAATCCCGGCCGCGGCGGCTGCATTTTCGATGGAGGCGAAAATGTTTGAGGCCCGTGTACTTAGATTTAGGTGCACGTTAAAGAACCCCAGGTGTTCGAAGCTTCCAGAGCCCTCCACCACGGCGTCTTTCATAATCATATCGTGGTTATGAAACGTTAAACCCCAGATATTAATATTATTATTATCAAGGTACCCTAAATCGTCTTTGTCAAACGAAGCTTGTATTGGCTGACCGGTGAAACTGGTAATGGTGGTGCTCCAAGAAACCCTCCTCACCCGCCGCTGGCGCGCGCCAAATAAATAACAAATAAAAGAAATAAAGAAAGCAGTAGGTAAAGCACGCTCACCCCAATCATCCCTGGCTCCTATTTCCCCGTTATAGAAGGGCTCCTGAAGTTTTAACAGCCAAGCTGTTTAAACCGGAGGTTAGGCCATCGTGTGCTGGCAGAAAAACCTCGCCGAGTGATGACGTCACCATGCGTGGCCTAGCAACACGTTGGAGGAAGGGAATGAGGAGGAGAGGAGAAGAGAAGAGGAGGAGAAGAAGTAAATAACACAAACTAAAAATTCTTGGAGAGGCTCGTTTTGAACCCGGGTACCAACGGCGAACGTCTTAACTGAGCGTATCCAGACACGCTAGAAGAGCGAGGGTTTACGGGAACCAAATGTGTGCGTTGTTATTGGGAAGAGAATAAGGAAAGCACAGAAAGAAATGGAGAGAGAAATGGGAGTAGAGAGAGAGAAAGAGACAGAAAGATATAGAAATAGAGTGACGGAAAGAAAGAGGTTAAAAAAACAGCATAGCATAGCCATGTATAGGATAGTATAGCAAGGGGGTGGAAAAGAGAATTAAGGTTGAGGAGAAGGAGGGAAAAAGGAGAGAGGGTAAGTCATAGCTAATTCATGTATAGCTTCGCATCCCATGCAATACATAGCATATTCTATTCTGTAACTTTTCCAAGGCACCCCTTCCA